>NW_021556277.1:0-258 GCF_001605985.2 Dendrobium catenatum
AGAAATTCAAGGAAACTTTGGAAATTCATATCTCCCTACACACTTGTCCAAATTAGGTGTTCTTAGGCTCATTGGAAAGGTCTCTGGGAGACCTACAAAAGCCTTATGGTTCCATGCCCAGGTTAGGTCAGTGTTAGGTTTAATTTAAGTTTGAGCATTTTGTTAGTTTCTTTAATTATTCTTTAAATACAAGTCCACCAGGCATGGAATTTTGGGAGATCGAATTTGAACATGTTTTTGACATGTCCAAATTTTATC
>NW_021556278.1:0-294 GCF_001605985.2 Dendrobium catenatum
ATTAATCTGATTTTCTCCGTTGCTTCATCAACTAACTTTGGGCCTATTATATGTCTTTCTCCTATTTCAATCCAAGTTAAGGGAGATGCACTTTCTCCCATATAGTGTTTTATATGGTCTCATTTTTATACTTGATTGATAACTATTGTTGTAAGAAAACTCTATAAATGGTATGTGGTCCTCTCAATTACCTCCAAGTTCTAAAACACATAATCTCAATAAGTTTTTTTTTCAATACTTGACTTGTCCTTTGAGAGTGACCATCAATTGAGGATTAATGCTTTTCCATTGCCT
>NW_021556279.1:0-455 GCF_001605985.2 Dendrobium catenatum
TCATTAAGACCCTTAATAAAATTTCCTAAGTTTATGAACTTAATTAAGCTTTAAAACTTCTAAAAAATGTAATAAATCCATTTTAAATCCAAAAAATACATATAAATCCTATAACTGACCAGAATTAAATTCTTAATTAAAGAAAATTAAAAGCCCCTTGATTTGACAGATAATTAAGCCTTACTCTACTGCTGATGTGCTAGAACAACCAACTCTAGATTTAGGTTAGGCCGGTGTTTACTCTACTGCTGTGTGCCGGATTTTTTGTAGTTTTCACTGCATGTTGTTGATGAAATTACTTTGCTGTGTCTGCTTACTTTTTCTGTACTCTGTGGATGGATTGATGTGTTTGGTGATTAGATTACCCTTAGGTTAGGTACGATCTGGACGTTGACACAATTTTCTGCAGGTGGCCACTCTCATGCAGGGCAATATAAAAAGGGGGCAAATAAAAA
>NW_021556281.1:0-211 GCF_001605985.2 Dendrobium catenatum
TATATATATATAATGATAAATTATACAATATTAGTGATACATTTGAGTATGATTGCAGTCAATCAGGAGCATTACTCATTTAAGTTTGTTTGAGGTTGGTTAAAAAAGATTGTAGGATACCAATTGATTGAATTATCTACTAAAACAATTCATCATATTTGAGAATGATTGTGAATTCGAGATCATCAAATAAGATTTTTTTGGTTATAAA
>NW_021556282.1:0-821 GCF_001605985.2 Dendrobium catenatum
TCCCGGACGAACCTGGAGCAAAAACTGATATTACATAGACGATCCACGTCAATTCACTATATTTTGAAACGCAGTTTCTTTTACAAATAGGAGCGTGGGACAGTCTACAAGTGCAACAAGACATTAAACGGGTTAAACCGTCCATAAACCAAGGTGAAATTGCCAACTCTAGTTCACTAAACTTAGATCTAAATAGATTTATGTGCATCACATTTTAGAACACAAAACTACTTTCTCATGAATGTTCTTCATTCATAGGACTTATGTTTAAAATTTCATTCTAAATTGTTCATCCGATTTAAAGAAAATCATAAAAAATATATATATTTTAAGGCGTCAGTTTATGCCCTATTATAAGTATACGGCATCAGGACCATTGATATTATGAACAATGATCATGTCATTTTGCGATCTAGTTTGACCGTACAGTTCGATCCCACGATTCTGCACATGGTCCGGCGTGATCTCGACCATCAATCCTAAATCGTGGATGATCGGACGGCTCCGAGCCCGCATCCGATGCATTTCAGTGATGGGCGCAGATTCTGATGTCGTGGCAATCATTGTCAATAATTGAGCGACGACACAATCATTGGCAATGATTTCCCACGGTTATGGGACATAATCAATACACGTCACGTGTTTGACCACCATCGCGGCCTCTGTTTTGATTTTAAATTAGATTTAAATATATTTTAAATGTATTCTTAAAATTAGAAATTTTAGAAAATCATTAAAAAAATTCATTTTAAATCCAAAAATCACATATTTTATATCTAACTTTTTAAAAAATATTATCTTTAATTTAAATTATTTTTATT
>NW_021556283.1:0-207 GCF_001605985.2 Dendrobium catenatum
CCCTATCAAATTTTTAATTTGTATCATAACAGGATTCTTAAAATTGAGGTTTTGAAAACTTTTGAATTTCGATCCATGACTAACTCCAGTAATCGTAATATTGAGGAAGAGTATTCTATTACCCGATCACCTTTATTTGATAATATTCCTTTTGATTTTTTGAAAACTTGCATGTCTACATTTTTATAATTAATTGACTATCGTATG
>NW_021556284.1:0-409 GCF_001605985.2 Dendrobium catenatum
TTGAAGTAGCTGATAGAGTAGGTATAGAAGAAAAAAAGGAGAATTTAAGGAAGCCTCCTTTATTACCCACTTATGGCAAGGGTCTTAGAAGGAGTAAACTTCTTTTGCTTAGTAAGTGAAATGTTAACAATATGTATCATAATAAAATAAAAATAGAGAAAAAATCGTTTTTTTTTTCCTTATGAATATCCAAATAGAAATGAGATATAAGTGCATCAACTTGAGGGAGGCATAGCTTTGTATGAGAAGACTCTTTGGGCATAGTCCTCTTTGGGTATAGAAGGTGAAAGGAAATTTGTTTGTGGACCCTTAGGCATGCCAAATTCTCTTATCAAGGTCTACAACTGGTAGAGAGTGATAAAATAAATTGTATAGTACTTGATATTAGTACAAGAAATTTGGATAATTA
>NW_021556285.1:0-282 GCF_001605985.2 Dendrobium catenatum
CTAGGAAGAGTCACCATCACCCACATAGGTTAATAAATCCATTCTCTGGTGTTAGGTGTTACTCTTGTGGCATGTTAGGACACATAGCCCGCACTTGCACTATCCAACATATGACATATCTAGTGTGAGCCTAAATTGTACTCATCATAACATAACATACATACATCTCATTCATTCAAGTATAAGGTGGAATCCAAACTCACTTGGATTCCTAAATCTAACATTTGAATGATATTGTAGGGATGCTCTCACAAACGATCTAGTGAGAGCATATGGTACCTA
>NW_021556286.1:0-1029 GCF_001605985.2 Dendrobium catenatum
CTTTGTGTTCCTTCTTTTGGAATAGGTGGAATACATTTTTTTAATATTTGCTATTCCTCTCTAAGGCTCACCAAGGATTCTTGTGATCAAGCATTGTTTTCTTGAAAATGTTTAAGCACAAAATCTGATATCCTCTTTTCTTTGTTTCTTTAGATGTACGATTGGGGGCTTCCAAAATTTTGGGTGCTGAAAATTCTTCTTCTTTTGAAAGTTTCATATGCTAAAATAAATTTTGTTTCCTTAGGGGGAAGCAGAGATTTGATCCTTATGTTATATCTTCTCATGGAAAGACAAAGAGCATGTTCCCGAACTCATTTCCCTCTAAAATTCGATGATGGGTGTATTTATTCTTGTTGTATTCAAGAATCGTGCTTGAAATTTTCTTTGCATCAAGATGACATCTATGTAGTAAGAAAAACCGAGATTATCCTTCATTCTTTCAGTTGTAATTAACTATGGGTTATTCTTGATTGAAAAATTTGTCAAACTCGTTTTCAAGGGTGGTGGATTTCAAATTTTTTTAGGGTGGTTTAATGGGTTCTCCCGGTGGCGGACTTTTTGATTATAGGGTTTAATGGATTTTCTTCATCTTACATTAAGTGGCTGTATATCTCCTCCTTTTTTAGTATCTTGTTGATGTGGGAAGGTCTTTTGCTCTGATTTCTTCCTATTCTTTCATAAACTTTCCTTTGGATGAAATCAAAAGTGAGAATTTCTTTGAAGTTTTTTTTTTTCTTGATTCGAATGAGTTGAAACTTTTGGTTCACTTTAAATGGAGAAGGATTTCTTGTCCAGTTCTTTAGTTCTTTCATGCTCTCTTTGAGGTTTTTTTTTTTCCTTAAGAAATGATAAATTGATGCATTATTCTTTATCATGCCATAAGGTTGTGTTCTCTATCTTAAGTTCTAAGGAAAATGTTTCAACACGTGAAAAGATGGTTGCTCTCAACAGTTCATTGTTACTGTCATCACGATTTAAATTTTTTTTATGGTAGTGGGTTTTCTATTTATTGATTGAGCTTGTGTCTTT
>NW_021556287.1:0-233 GCF_001605985.2 Dendrobium catenatum
CTCCATGACCTAAAAAGCCTTGGCACAGTGGCATTTGAAAATAGAGAATTCAACACTACCAAGAGAACTTTATAACATTGTCATGCTGATAATATTATGGTTCTAATCGTGTTACCATCACATCTCATACAAATAGAGAACTCGGCACTATAATGCAAAATTTGGGGTGCCTCAATATATTGAAAGTAACCCTGCAACATGTTCTGTCAAATGTCATGGTGTTGTATGTTTCT
>NW_021556288.1:0-313 GCF_001605985.2 Dendrobium catenatum
TCATAAAGATTTTTATTAGAAGATCAAAAAATAATATAATCAACATAAATATGAATAATGAGTATATCGTCTCCCAATTTCTTCAAAAAGAGAGTGGTGTCCACACTTCCTACTTCAAAAGATCTCTCTAATAAGAATGTGCTTAACCTCTCAAACCAAGCCCTAGGTGCCTATTTCAATCCATATAATGCCTTTTCTAATTTAAAAAAATGATTGGCGAATTTTAAATTTTCTAACCTGGAGGTTGCTCAACATGAACAACCTCTTGAATCACCATATTCAAAAAGACACTTTTAACATCCATTTGAGATAA
>NW_021556289.1:0-437 GCF_001605985.2 Dendrobium catenatum
TACTTTCATTATGCTAGATAGTGCAATATACTTCAGACATGCTTTTATGCATTTGGAGTTGAGTAATTCCAACTACAAGTCTTGCCCTTCAAATAGCGAGTGGGAGAAAATGGTTAGAATGCAAGTTTTTAGCCCCTTTTTTATGAAATTACTTTTGCTTTCTATGGTATAAAGTATCCAACTATAAATTTGTATTTCCCATGTGTATCAACTGCATATGCCACATTAAAATATGAATTATCTTGTGGGGAGGAGTATACTAGGAGAATGACTGTTGGAATGCTTGTTAAGTTTGAAAAGTATTGGTCGGACTTCAGTGTTATTTTAACAGTTGCAGTGATTATAGATCAAAGGTACAAGTTTAACTTTGTTGAGTGGTGCTACAAGAGACTTTACTCTGGTCATTATGATTCTGAAATTGTAAAAGTTAAGGCTAA
>NW_021556290.1:0-1148 GCF_001605985.2 Dendrobium catenatum
CTTAGGGTTACTTGCGAACTCAAGTATTTCCTATCAATCATGCTTCTAGAACTAAATGCAATTAATATTTTTATTTTGTTGTGTTTTTAATGTGATGTATGCTTATGCCATTTACACCCCCCTAATCATTTATCTTTCTACGTTATTTGAGGAATCTATGATTAGATGAGAGCATTTAAAGAATAATAACAAAAAGTTATTTTTGAGAGTAACATTTTAGATCTTAAGATTTTGTCTGTGCACGAGGATGCTAATGTTATGTGAAAAAAGTGGCTAGTGATATTAAGAATATTGCAAAAGATATATTTAGAGTTTCAAAGGAAAAAACTTCTAATTGTAAAAATAGTTGGTGGTGAAATCCAAATGTACAAGAAAAGATAAAAAATAAGAAGATTTGTTATAAAAATTAATTTAAATGTAAAATTTCTAATAATCGAGAAAAATATAAAGAGTCACGTAAGGAATCTATGAAAGCAATATGCAATGCAAAGATCTTAATTTTTAATGATTTATGTAATATATTAGATATTAAGGAGAGAGAAAGATATATGTATAAGTTAGTCAAATGAAGAGATAGTAGTAAGGATTTAATTCAAGTGAAATGTATTAAGGATGAAGATCAAAAAATACTTTTTTTTAGAAGATGATATTCAACAAAGGTGGATGAGATATTTTGCTAAACTTTTTTTATGAAAATTTGAAAATACGATTGACTTTAGTGACCTTAGCACCCTAAATGAAAATAAAAATTTTTGTTTTTATCGGCATATTAGTAAAATCAAAGTTAGAGAGACTTTAAAGAAAATAAAATATGGAAAAGCTATTGGACCTAATGATATTCCAATAGAGGTGTGAAAATGCTTAGGAGATGAATGAATTTATTAGCTTATGAAACTTTTTAATATTATTTTGGAGACTAAAAAGATGCCAGATGAGTTGAGAATGAGTATGCTAATTCCTATTTTTAAGAATAAATGTGATGCACAAGATTGTGCGAATTATAGAGGAATTAAGTTAATGTGCCATGCTCTAAAAATATGGGAGCGAGTTATGGAGCGTAGGTTGCGGCGTGATACTAATGCTTCTCAAAATCAAATTGGATTCATGATGGGTAGGTCTACTATAGAAGTCATACATTTATTGAGAGG
>NW_021556291.1:0-210 GCF_001605985.2 Dendrobium catenatum
AAAACCAGACCTACATCCACTCCCCAGAGGCACCCTCAGAGTATTGCACTAATACTAATAGTGATTCTCCTTTTGCACCCACAACAAGGCGGAGAAGCCTTTATAACACACTCTTTTCACCACACCCCAGTGCGGCAGAGAACCGTCCTTCCTTTTACACAATCCCCAGTGTTGGCAGAGAACTGTCCGTCGTTTTACACAATCCCCAAT
>NW_021556292.1:0-260 GCF_001605985.2 Dendrobium catenatum
TCCTTTTCCTAGAGTTAGATATTTTTTATGTGGCATGTTAGGACACATTTCACACACTTGCACTATTCATTATAATACACATTGGGTGTGGAGACCTAAATTGCATGATTAATACCATAATAAACAGGCATTGCATTCTTCTTTTCATAAAAAGGGACCCAAACCAGTTTGGGTTCTTAAATATGACATTTGATGATTTTGTAGGTATGCTCTCACCAAATACCTCATGAGAGCATGTGGTACTTGGACAACAGAGGCTC
>NW_021556293.1:0-225 GCF_001605985.2 Dendrobium catenatum
AAAATGACCAAAATATACTTAAAATCATAGACGGTATATCAAAGTGCTTCCTCCTTGTCAAAGCAATCATCTAGGAGAAGAAAAACAAAAAAATTTATTGAGCCGTCCAAGATGAACAATATTGAATAAGTCAAAAAATTCATCATGGAGCTTATGCTTCCAACTAAGAGGTCTTAGGTTCGAGCCTTTGTGTATGCGTTGTGTGTGTGAGTTTGCCTTAAAAGG
>NW_021556294.1:0-212 GCF_001605985.2 Dendrobium catenatum
ATTAATATTAATGTATTGTACATGGACAGCTATTAATATATAATTCTAATTTTAATATTTAGTAGTCTTTTTTTGTAAGAAATTAATTTGTGCGGTCACCGGACTACCTGAAGATGAATCAGAACGTGCCACATCATCCGGTACAGAGCAAAAAAATGACACTCTGATTTACCTCCGGATGACTTCCGTATCCGCACAGAATAATTTTACCT
>NW_021556295.1:0-316 GCF_001605985.2 Dendrobium catenatum
GAGAGTCTCTATCCATTTGGAACTTCAAATTTGGATAACTCTGAGAATATCCAAAGAGAAAAGATAACAACCCATTCAAAAGGGAGTTTCTTTTCATTTGGATATCCTTAACCGACGGATCAATAAGTTCACAAGAAGACAAAGAAGTGGATGATGATAAGACCCATTCTCAAAGTCACTTGAGCCTTAGGATTAGAAATCCGGGTTGTTGGCAGTGGTGCCCGGCCACTTTATTTTTTGCAGACCCTTGTTTATAATAAGCAAGGCAACTTTGCCTATGGACTTTTGAATATTAATTTAGTTAATTTGATTGATG
>NW_021556296.1:0-214 GCF_001605985.2 Dendrobium catenatum
AATGCCTCACAAAAGTCCAAAATCCAAGAACTATTTCAAATTCCATCCCAAATATCCAGATATTTAAAACTGAAATAAAACCATCAATGCTTAAAGCAAAATCCATCCACCATCCACAACAGTTTGCCGAGGTGGACAAATCAAAATTTACTTCAGCTCACAAAAGAGCCAAATTCCCAGTCGAAAATATCACTAGGATCCATTCTCAAACAAT
>NW_021556297.1:0-243 GCF_001605985.2 Dendrobium catenatum
CCTTCTGGATTCTTGGAGACATTTTCTTTGGTTTTTTTGGTTTGTTCTGTTATCGAGGTGGTTAAGGAGACTTGATTGATTTTTATGGTCTGGCTGGTTGGGATGATTGACACGGGCTTTCATTTTTTACACAATTATTATGGGGTGTTATGTTTGCTGATTCATTGTTACAGTTATATGAGGTGTGAGGGTACCATTTATTATCATGCTATGTTCTGGTATCATGGTTTTGGTTTTATGAGA
>NW_021556298.1:0-201 GCF_001605985.2 Dendrobium catenatum
TATTTTTTAAATCAGCTTTTGAGTACATAAAATTTTTTAATTAGAAAATTTTTTACTAAAAAATTATTTTGAAATCATCAAGAAAGCATACTCAAAGGAAGCTTTAATCTTCATAGTGTAATTGTAATTTTTATTTAGTGATTATTTTTATAAGATTAAAAAAAAAATACTCTAAAAATTTATTTTTTACAACAGCATATT
>NW_021556299.1:0-692 GCF_001605985.2 Dendrobium catenatum
TTTTATGTGTACTGTATGTTTTTCTTCTATTTTTTACTGTTTCATTAAAGGGTCAAACGTTGGTTGTAGCAGTATCGTTCAACTGCGAGGACGACATTAGTTTTTTTAGCTCGGTATTAGGTCGGTATTCTATATTATAGAATGGTATACGTTCGGTACTGACAATAGTGGATTAGTTAAATGTCGGGACGCAGATGTATCGAGCAATACCGAGCAATACCGATCAATATCGAGCAATATCGCGCAATAGAGTTGAACTCCTAACCTGGGTTATAGGTCCTTATTGAGTAGTATATACCGAGAAAATACTGAGTATGGAAGCGGTACTAAGTTACCTCGGTTTTAGGTTGCTATTGTTTAGTATATATCGAGCAATACTGAGCAATACCGATCAATACCGAGAAAATACCGAGTAATACCGAGCATCACAGTTGCACTCCTTACATCGGTTTTAGGTTGCTATTGTTTACTATATATCGGTATCCGGTCGGCATTAATTAGAAAAGCTCTGTATAAATCGTTTTAAATGTTTCTAATTTCTGGACTGATATTTAGATATAAACCTAATATGGATGTTTGAATATTTATTAGGGAGTTTACAGTTGTGAGAAAGAAGCATATGCAAAATATTGCCAGTATGCTCATTCAACTGGATTTAGTGTTAGGAAAGAACATCACCACTTCTGGCCAAA
>NW_021556300.1:0-326 GCF_001605985.2 Dendrobium catenatum
ACTCTTGGTTTGAGATTACTTCAATCTCTTCTCTCTTCCTTCTAAAATTCTTCTGAGAAGATCTGTTAAGAAGATTTGGTTCTCTCCCAACACTTGGAGAGTGTGAACATCCAAAGGGTTCTCAGCCAACACTTAGAGAGTGTGAATAGACGAAGGGTTCTATGCCCCCACTTGGAAAGTGTGAAAGGACGAAGGGTTCTCTGCCCACACTAGGAGAGTGTGAAAGGACGTAGGGTTCCCTACCCACATTAGGAGAGTGTGAAAGGACGAAGGTTCTCTGCCAGCACTGGGGATAGTGTAAAAGGATGATGGTTCTCTGCCACACC
>NW_021556301.1:0-208 GCF_001605985.2 Dendrobium catenatum
TAGCCGTCGATCTGCGTCTTCGGCGATGGTACACGTGTCGAAATCTGATGTCCTCATCAAGCCCAGTTGACACCTGTACTATCAACTCTCTCTCTCTCTCTCTGATGTGCAACAAACTGGAGTTACTTTAAGAAATTAAAGAGCAATTTTAACAAAATAATCCAAAATAAGATTGTCACTTATAGCAAAAGATTGATCCTTGGAATTC
>NW_021556302.1:0-219 GCF_001605985.2 Dendrobium catenatum
TTCAGGTTATGTTTATTTTTGTATTTTATTTTATTTTTTTGTAGTTATGAGCTAAAAATGGTTGATGTATTTATGGCTGAACTTCGAACTAGTGTATATGAATTTTGAGGAATGAATACAATTTTATATTTTGATGTATATAATTATTAGTTGTTTCAGCTCGACTGATTTATATTAATGAATTATTAGTAGTTCAGTAGATTAATTAAGAATTAAAAT
>NW_021556303.1:0-312 GCF_001605985.2 Dendrobium catenatum
TCCCCTCATAAGTTATATAAAGTCTATCCCATATGTCATTTCCACTTTTGCAAGGGAAAACCTACATGTAGTCTTCGGATTTTAAAGCACAAAAGAAACTATTTAAGCATTTAGCATTTATTTGTGCTAAGTCATGTTCTTCTATAGTCCAATCTGCAAAAGGTGTTTCTACCCTAACTCCATCAACTAATCTAGTTGGTTTTGTATAACCTTCTTGGACTAAGATCCATATACGATAATCAAGTAACTGTAAGAAAATAGTCATGCATATTTTTCAAAAATCAAAAGGTATATTGTCAAACAGTGGAGGTC
>NW_021556304.1:0-310 GCF_001605985.2 Dendrobium catenatum
TTTTAGGCCTGCCAAAGACACTGCGAAGGAATGATGCAATATGCGTAGTTGTAGATCGATTTTCCAAAATGGCTAATTTCCTCCCCTATTCCAAAACATCTGATGCCTCTCACATTGTCAAGCTTTATTTTAATGAGGTCGTCCGCTTGCATGGTTTACCCAAAACCATTGTATCGGATCGAGACGTTAAGTTCACTAGTTACTTCTGGAAAACCCTGTGGATGAAGATGGGTACTAAGCTACAATTTTCCACTGCTTTTCACCCACAGACGAATGGTCAGACAGAGGTAGTTAACAGAAGTTTGGGAAA
>NW_021556305.1:0-209 GCF_001605985.2 Dendrobium catenatum
AATTATTAATTTTAAAAATATATATTTTAAAAAATTGTAATATAGTTCTGATTGATTTTCTTAGATAAGATCTAATAGAGCTTCTAAATGATCTTATTCAGAAGCATTAAAAGGTAATGTTCATGAATATAAATAAACCAAATGCAAAGTTGTTCAAGCTCGTTTATTTAGCTATCGAGTATTTATCAAAAGTGTTCAAGCTCATTCAT
>NW_021556306.1:0-367 GCF_001605985.2 Dendrobium catenatum
TAACATGTATAAACTTAATCATGGTGTGCATAATCCTTATATATAGTGTATATAAACTTGTACATAATATGCATAAACTTGTTCATAATTTGTATAATCCTTATACATAGCATGTATAAACTTGTACATAGTATGTATAATGCTTATTCATAGCATTTGTATAATGTTTGAATAAACTTGTACATAGTATATATAATGCTTATAAAAATTATGTATAATGCTTGTACATAAAATATATAAACTTGTACATATTTTATACATAGTATTTATAAACTTGTATAATTCATGTATAATGCTTGTACATAAAATATATAAACTTGTACATAGTGAGTATAATACTTATACATACCATGTACATAGTGTGTAT
>NW_021556307.1:0-209 GCF_001605985.2 Dendrobium catenatum
ACAAACCACCATCAAAGAACCAGAGCTCAAAAAAATATTGTGTTGGTCAATCATTATTCAAAAGAGTTTGTTTCTTTTTTTAATTGTTTTTTTAATTCAAAAGAGTCTGTATTTTACTTTTCTCAAGTCAAATATGTATTAGGTGTATGTTGGCTTATCAATCATGCACACACACACAAAGGGGATTGGAATTAGATTTATATATATAT
>NW_021556308.1:0-276 GCF_001605985.2 Dendrobium catenatum
GTCCCAAGCTAACATAGAGGGGGGGGGGTGAATTGGTATTTTAAAAATTTCTTTTCACAAAGAGTAAAAACACATAAACCAAAATCACACTACGAGAAAAATAAAAGCATAAATTAAAATGTGGAAGCAAGAAAATAAGAACACCTAAATTTATAATGGTTTGGTCAACTCGACCTACGTCCCCTCCCCGGAGGCTCCCGCCGAGTATTGCACTACAAACGTGAATCTCCTTTAGCCCCAACAGCTAGGCGGAGAAGCCTTTACAAGAACCTCCTT
>NW_021556309.1:0-252 GCF_001605985.2 Dendrobium catenatum
TATGCAAGAGAGAATTTTTATTATTTAAAAAATGCCAAGCCAGCCTACCTCTTAGAGCAGCCACCTTTGAAGTTGAGGAGCACAATCCACATCCTCCCTGATTAACCGGTTTACAAAGTTCATTCTAGCTGACATAATGAATTCCCAGCAATCCATTGGTTTTATTCCAAAGAAAGCTTCTACATAATTTATTAATCTCCTCCAGCACTCGTGAGGAAACCAGCATGTGAGTGCTATAAAAATTTGGAAATG
>NW_021556310.1:0-278 GCF_001605985.2 Dendrobium catenatum
GAGACTGTCTACGAAGGAGGCTCGTATCAGTTAATAGATTGTAAAGGAAATCACCCAATGCTACCTATCAATGAGCGTTTCCTTAAGAAATACTATGCTTGATGTAGCTTGTTTTGTCAATTAATGAAATTTTTCTTCTTGATTCGTAACCCAGTTCTTTCCTTTTTAAGTTCTTTTACTTTTTAACGCTCTTCGCCTCCTCCTTAGGGTCGGACCGTCCCCTCCCTTAAGATTACACCTTGCTAGTGGTGGAGTACGCCCTCTGTGGCACCACCCTG
>NW_021556311.1:0-592 GCF_001605985.2 Dendrobium catenatum
TTCCTTGCATGCCTTAGGAAGAGAGCTTTCAAATTTTTAAAAAATAAACAAGATTTTACAATGCTTGCCTTGCTCTTTTGATGCAAAAATTACTTTTATAACTGAATCTAAGGATTTGAACATGTATTTGATTAACAACTTATTTGGCTCACTCATTGCTTACGAGCAAAGGGTGAATAAAAAAAATCTTGATGCAGGTGAGAAAAAGAAAGAGAAAACGGTGGCATTGAAGGCACACAAATCTGACTCCAATTCTTCCGGGTCTAAGAGCGATGAAGTTGCCATCATCTCAAGGCAATTCAGAAACTTTCTAAGGAAGAAGCAAAAGCATCATTGGAGAAAAGGTAAGGATAACAAATATTCTAAAGGATCTTCTGATGTTGTTTGTTATGAATACAAGAAGCCTAGACAT
The DNA here is from genome assembly GCF_001605985.2 of Dendrobium catenatum. NCBI lineage: Eukaryota > Viridiplantae > Streptophyta > Magnoliopsida > Asparagales > Orchidaceae > Dendrobium > Dendrobium catenatum. The sequence continues at coordinate 413 of NW_021556311.1, forward strand.
GCGAAAGCCGAATGTCCTACACTTCAAGATCACTCGAGCAAAGAAAAGGAAAAGGGTGAGGAGAAATACAAGTTCAGGAAGGACAAGAAAAAAGTTCAAAAGGCATTCTAGGCAGAATCTGGTTCTGATTCATCTGAAACTAGACCTGAAAATGAGACAACAAACTTGTGCTTAATGGGA
>NW_021556312.1:0-325 GCF_001605985.2 Dendrobium catenatum
AATTTTTTTTAAAGATATAATATTATAATATTATGTCTAATGTGTGTCCATATCTTACTTTTTTAATAATAGGTGTATCCTGTTCATGTCCATGTCCCTATGTTTATGTTGATGCATCATATATTAACGCTAAGTATACCCACACTTTTCAACATATTTGAAGAATCTATTAAACCAGATCATAGAAATTGTTTGAAGACATATGGAGCTTTTCAGAGCATATGTTGGCATTTTTTATTGACATCTTTGGTTTTCCAGTCCATATGAGATCTCTATGTATACTTTCTACTCAATGTCCCTATTATAAAAGGCATTACTAATTTCA
>NW_021556313.1:0-242 GCF_001605985.2 Dendrobium catenatum
GACAGAGTCGAATGCTTTCTTGATATCCAGCTTGGCACAAAAAATTTTATCCCCACCTCTTTTACCAGCATGAAAGAGAATATCATTAGCTAGAAGAATGTTATCAGTAGACACCCTAGAATTCACAAACCCAACTTGGTTATCTTTAACAATCAAATTCATATACGGCTTTATTCTAGTAGTCATAGTTTTGTCAATGATTTTGTAAAGCACGTTACACAAGGCGATCGGCCTATAATCAG
>NW_021556314.1:0-403 GCF_001605985.2 Dendrobium catenatum
GGAATTATTGTTAAGCTTTGATTCCAAACAGTAAATAATAATTGATTTCGGCGTATTCAAACGAAAACGGAGAAAAAAAGCCTTATCAAACGAGGCCTGAAATTAATATAATTATACAACATAAAAGTTGGATTCAAGTCTAAAGTTTCATTTGGGTAGAAATTATTCTTGCGGAGATCGGATACATTTTTATCTGCAGTCATGTCAGTGGTATCGAGTCGTGGTGCCGAGCAATAACGAACTGTGGTACATAGCGAATGGGTGATTTGGCGCATTCTGGTTGGTCTTTGAACGACGTTCGGCATCCGCACAGAATAATTAATACTTACAAAACATTATTATTGCTTTCCAAAGTAACTTTTTTTATACAAAAAAAAAATTAATTTGAAAAATTTTTGTGCAA
>NW_021556315.1:0-404 GCF_001605985.2 Dendrobium catenatum
AATCCCCACCCTTGATCAACCTCAACCTCAAATCAAATCCTACCTTTGATCAACTCCAGACTTCAATTTGATTCAGCCCTTGATCAATTCAAATCTCAAACTTTATTCAACTCAAATCCCAATTAATTCAAGCTTCAAGCACATCCAAACTTTGATTCAATCCACTTGAGAATCCAGATTCCAACCTAGACTTTGATTCTACCTTTGATCTAGCTTTGATCATATCAATTCATTAACAATCACACATGATTGCAAATGATTTGGATACTCCAATCACTCAAATTTGAAATCTATTCCAGATCAAGAAATCCAGACTCAAATCCAAAGCCTTAAGGCCTTGTCCTAAACACCCTTTTCAGAGATTTTTAAAACATTTCAAAACCCAGTCAAATGGTCTCTGATTC
>NW_021556316.1:0-229 GCF_001605985.2 Dendrobium catenatum
ACAAAATAAATTCCGAATGAGAACCATCTTTTTTATTAAAAAAAAACAATAAATTGTATTAGAAGTGCTAACACCCGTTTTCACATATTTATAAACACTATCACTCAATGAGGTTGTTTTTGGATGTTATAAAATTGAGTGAGAGAAGATGAAATAGTTATAAAAATCAATATTATAAAGTAATAATGAATACTTTTATATTTTTTATAAGGAATTCAAATAAATGATT
>NW_021556317.1:0-293 GCF_001605985.2 Dendrobium catenatum
AATTTGCCTCTATAAACTTGCCAACATAAGCACAAAAATTAAAATGTGTCATGATAAATGCAAATTATTCTTTTTATAAATAATATCAAAATTTGAAGTTTTATACGAAATTAATATTTTGGGTATCAAGTTGGAATTTGACTATGATTTTAATTCAAAATTCATTTCCTTGAAACTACCATAAATAAAAGAAAGCAAAAAATGAGCCAGTTCATGGGCATAGGCGTACATGTGGGCTTGAGAAATTTAGAAATCAAATCATCAGAAGGAATTTAGAGTGCCATGTTGTGGTG
>NW_021556318.1:0-305 GCF_001605985.2 Dendrobium catenatum
TGCTGCATATTATATCTTTTCCTGCATGTTTTTTTTTGGGATCATTCTTCTTTTGTCATTTTCTTGTTTTATTGAAATCGATGCTCTTTATCATTACAGGGAGCTTCATGGTTTATATATTTACTTCTTGATGTAGACAAGGAATATAAGGGACCCTATATTTCTTGAACACAAAAGATGCACGAGAAGAAAACTGACAAAATAAGAAGAACTTAAAACAAACTTTGTTAAATAAACTCAAACGACCCAAAACTTGACAAACACAACTAAAGATGCTAGGAGATTTTAAAGAAATAAAGAAACTT
>NW_021556319.1:0-221 GCF_001605985.2 Dendrobium catenatum
AGGTTTGTAAAACTCTAATACAATTGGATAGTGATGTGAAGCCATTCTAGAAAGATGTCTTACCGAAGCAAGATATATTGAATTTACTTCCATAAAATTTAATAAACACCTATCAAGCCTTTCGAGCTCCTATTGTCTTATTGTTGCACCAGGTAAATTTAGGACCCATAAGTCCAACCTTATAATAGTCATTCTTATTCATAAAAATCTTGATGTCCTTT
>NW_021556320.1:0-885 GCF_001605985.2 Dendrobium catenatum
GGTCTTAGTGACCTCACACAAAAATGAGGTCAACAACCTCCCAGGTTCTCCCTTTGAGTTTCGAGATCGATCCCTACACCCGTTCGAGTGAACGCCCGTGAAAGCTTCTGGCATCCCGCTCGAAGTCGCACCTCCGGCTGTCCTCTGGTCCCGACGTCTGAAGGAGATCAGTTCTCCATCATCCTCTGAAGCTTTCTGATAGAGAAGCTCATTCGTTGAGATTTTCTCTGCGGTAATCTCTTCATCCCGAGCTCCCTAGCTAGGTAGTCCGGTCAAGTGTGAAGGAAACCTTCACCCCAACAGATTTCCACCGTTGGAATGAAGGATTCCACTGTCCTGATTCTCCCTGTGAAATTTCATCGGAGTTCGCCGGTGGGATCGCCCTGATCACGCCGGAGAAGCCTTATGGCCTCGGATACATACGGGAGGTTGAAGACACAATCTCAGCCGTTGATTCCGATCAACGGCTCGGATTAGATCCCGCGGTATCGGAGTGCATTTAATCCCAGCCGTCCGATCCGCCATCCGAAGACTGTGGTTAATCAGACCGTTAACAGTTAGCGCCAATGATTGCCCAGCCAATCGGCGCGCGGAGCTTGTAAAGGGGCGCTTTCTGTATAATGTCCGAATTAATAATTCCAGAAATTCAAGGGAACTTCAAAAAAACATTACTCCCTCCACACTTGTCCAAATTAGGTGTTCTTAAGCTTATTAGAAAGGTCTCAGTGAGATCTACAAAATCACCATGGTTCCAGGCCTTGGTTAGGTCAGTGTTAGGTTTAATTTTGGTTTGAGCATTTTATCAATTTCTTTAATTACTCTTTAAATACAAGTCTACCAGGCCTGGAATTTGGGAGATTGAAATTGAACATGTCTTTGACATGT
>NW_021556321.1:0-355 GCF_001605985.2 Dendrobium catenatum
CTATCAAAATGAACGATTGGATGTTGCTACAGTATTAAATTTTAACAGGATTGTGGAAGTTGTTGAAGATTTGTTCTATGTTTGATTTATCTTTCAACAACCATAGCCAAGCACATAGGTATTATCATCAATAAAAGTGATAAATCTGTGCTTGGAATAAATGTTTTGAGATCTAGTTGGTTCTCAAATATCTTAATGCATTAGTGAAACATATTTGGTAACTTTATATGATTTAGGCATGGCAAGTTTACAGATTTCACAATAAAAGGCATCTTTATTTTCAAATAATGAAGAAAATGAAATTTAAGACACAAAAACCAGGATGATCATCTTATAATTTCATAACATATATTGA
>NW_021556322.1:0-261 GCF_001605985.2 Dendrobium catenatum
TCATTGGATGCTTTCCCATCATTGGATAGCTAAAAAAAGAAAAGAGCATAAAATATACTATTGTTAAAATAAAAATAAAAATTACATAAACATTTGATAGCATCATAAGTGAATGAGTAGGATATAGGGGATAAAAGAACAAGACAAAAGAACAAAAAAAAAATTTTGAGGTAAGGGGGACAGAGCGCTCAAGTGATTTGCTAGAGAAGAAAAAATGTGGACTGAGAAAGGAAGAAGCATGAGAGGGAAATGATTGGTTGA
>NW_021556323.1:0-314 GCF_001605985.2 Dendrobium catenatum
GCTTAACATCCTAATTACTAGAACCAACATCTGCCGCCATATCTACTTAGGAAAATTTAATTTTTGGACATCGTCCTGGTGGATCGTCCTGGACTATAAAATAATGTCCCGGACGATCCAAAGTAATTTTTCCAAATTTTCTCAGGTAGTATTGGAAGGCAATTAATGGGGGTTTCGTCCAGGCCGATCGCAAGATCATCCAGGACGATTAGACATCGTCCAGCTTCATTTCAGGGCGATATTCAGGATGATTTTTCTCATATTTAAACTAATTGGTCAGGACGATATAACTATCATCCTGGATGATAATGGAG
>NW_021556324.1:0-289 GCF_001605985.2 Dendrobium catenatum
ACCAGGAGCAAAATGATGTTTAAACCCTTTGTTTATGTGTTTTTTTGTGTATGTTTTTTATTTGTTGTGTTTTTATTTTTATTTGTTTTATGTGTTTTTCTATTTTTAATTTTTGTGTTTTGTATGATTTTGAGATATTTTTTTATATCGGATTCCATGTTTCTTGTTGTGAGACGTTTGGAATGTGATATGAAGATTTTTATAGTTTGTGTACTTGTATTTTGTTTAGTGTTTTTCTATTCTTTTATTGCTTTAGATTTTTTTTTGGATGTTTAAGTGTTTTTTCTGT
>NW_021556325.1:0-217 GCF_001605985.2 Dendrobium catenatum
TTTAATAGGTCATCTTGACCTATTTAAGACTTGGGTTGACAAAGTTAATGGTTGACCTGGTCAACCCAATCAAGTAGGTCAAAGGGGATGTGGGTTTGAGCCAAGCCAAGGTTTTAAAGCATTCAAAATTGATTTTAGGCCTAAAGAGTCCAAATGGGTTAAACCATGTCGACTTGGTCAACCAGGTTAACCCAGGCCAAGGATCTGGGCCTAATGG
>NW_021556326.1:0-617 GCF_001605985.2 Dendrobium catenatum
CCTTCAAGATGATAGCATACTCGTCTTACCGTCGAGGCCCTGCCTCCAACATCTCCCTAATCAATCTCTCGATCTCATCCTTTTGGAGTTGGGGATAACGAAATGGACGAACATTGATATGTGAAACTACTTCCTTCAAGATGATAGCATACTCGTCTTACCGTCGAGGAGGCAACCTCTAAACTAGCTGGAACACCTCTCTATATTGCTGCATGAGTAGTTGAACCATGTTTGATGTTTCTATCTTCTCCCCATCTTTTTCGCCTTCCAAACTTTGCCACTCTACCAAAAATCTCATTCCTTCGCCTTTTCCCCTCTTTAGAAGTGGCTTTAAAATCACCTTCATGTCATCTGCATATGTAACTGGTAATGTTGAGCTGACATGAACCATATTCTCTAAAGGTGAGGTCATTGAATTCTTGTTCACTTGAGATTGAAAAACTACAGAGGCTTTGGAATTTTGCCCGGTCTAAGCAAAATTTATTAAACAAAATTTTGCATCAGATTCAACTACTCTAGCAAATTTGTTCATGCTTTGTTGACAATTTTGCTTGACAGGAAATAAATGTTGTTGATGCTAATAATGTCCTTTGACAAGAAGAAATACTTCTTTATCA
>NW_021556327.1:0-2540 GCF_001605985.2 Dendrobium catenatum
GTTTAAATCATATGATCATGGAAGCTTATGTACAAGTCGTGAAAGATCATTGGAGGATATCTCATTTGTTATCAAAACATGCATATAAGGTATTTGGTGAAATGCCTTTAAGGTAAGATTGTGATATTTGGTTAGCAATTTGGGAAGCTTATACTTGCATTTGGAGCTTCTTAATCAAATGTTTGGTGAACATATTTAAATTTAAATGTTTCATGTAAAGAAAAAGTTTGAACGCGAGCTTGTGGCTTCTCAATCATGATTCATGGTTTCATACAAAAGATTTATTGTTAAAAGAATATATATGTGCCGAGCATCATATTGAATTCTGGTTCGAACACCCTAGTGATTGTTTTGTTATTTAGAGAAATTTATGTGCACTTCTCTTATTTTCCTATGAGTACTTATGTGTCACAAGAAGAGAAAGGAGTCTATATATCGAATTGAACTTGATTAATGATGGGTAGTATACATCGTCGTGCCTTGATATTTTGCATACAAACAAGCTCGTATCATGATTTGAGGAAGAAAGGCCTCCTCTATGCTTTTATCATAGATCAAGCGCTTATGCCACCCTTAATGATGTTTGATAAGTTCCATGCCTTTTTTTTTACATAACTTTCTTTGAACTTTTGGAAGAGAAGTCTTCTTCCTCTTATGTTTGATTAAGACAAGTGAAGGTTTAGAAGCATTGATGGCTATAAACTTTTAGCAGAATATGAAAGCAAATTTATAACCTTGAGTTAAGTGATTTCTTGAATATTTGGTGGCATACAGGGTGGAGGTTGGAAGCTAGTTGGAAAGGTTTACATGCTTGTGTCATCCAACTCATAAATTACCCTGAGAAATGATTTCTTTCGTCACTTTCTTGAAAACTTGAAATGGCTAGGATCCGTTTTGCTTCATTTAACATTGAATTTCTTTACTGGGTTGGTTTTCCTTCAAGGAGAAGATGGAAATGCTCTTTGTGTTTGTTCATTCGAAGTAAGATTAAGTAAAACTTGCTAATGCTAGCTCTTTTCTTTTAAATCTTGTTGACGACACTTGTGAGCAAACATTGTTTCCTTATAAGAATTTGAGTACAAAACCTGAGAACCTTTAAGAGCATGAATGAGGGTTTTGAATATTACTTCCTATAATGTTAAGTGCTGAAATTTTCTTGCGAGATGTTATGTAGTGCTGGAATTTATCTGTATGTCATTGCAAAATGCTGAAGTATTTCATCCATAGGCTGCATATACTCTTGTACTTGGGTTAAGTGCAGATTTCACATTCCAAACAGCTTCGAGAATAAGTTATATGCAGATTTTTTCATTGTTTTTGCATTCCCAACTGTTTTGAGAAAGAGTTATATGCAGAATTTTCATTATTTTGAGTTCTAAACTGTTTTGAGAAAGAGTTATATGCAGATTTTTCATCATTTTGTGCTCCAAACTGTTTTGGAGAAGTGTTGGATGCAGATTTTTCTTGTCTTTGTGCCTCAAACTGCCTTGGGAATCGATTGGATACATATTTTTCACTTGTTTAGTGCTCCGAGCTGTTTTAAGAATGGAATATATGCAGATTTTTGTTCATCGTATGCTCTAAGTATTTTTGGAGATGAGTGTTGGGAAGTATTCATTCTGATGAACATCCAAGCCTTCTATAAAGCATCTTTAAAAAAAAAATATGAAATTGAAGAGGCTGTTGGAGTGAAATCATGACAAGTATTCACATACCTCGCATAAGGTATTTTGGAGAAAGATTAGCCAACTTTCATATGATTTCTAATGAGTTTGTACATGGATTCAAGTGTAGTCTTGCTTCATGTTGGTTGAAATTATTTCCTGTGGATATTAGAAAGAATGAAATTGTATTGAACCTTCTCTATCTCTCTTGCATTGAATGTTGGATGTGAATAAAACTAAGTTGGAAGCATGTTTAGTTCTAAAGAATTGTGGTGAATGATGGAATACTTTTATTTTTATTCTTAAATATTGGTTTCTCCTTCGCTTGTATGAGTTTCATATAAAAAAAAAAATCACATTAGTTAGTGTGATTGGAAAAGTTTATAAATGGTTTCATGCTTGAGAGATTTATGATTTATGACTCACTTTATGTTTAAAAGAGCTTTGGTTCGTTTTAGGTTGAAGAAGTTTTATGATTTGTCTCATGTTGAATGGATTTACAGTTTGCTTTATGATTGGAAAGATATGTGAGCTATTTTATGTTAAAAGGTTTTATAGATGGTTTTGTATTAAAAAAAGAGGCTTTGTGAATATTTTTTTTTATAACGGAAAGCTTCGTGAAGCCTTCTTGTTAGGAGATCTTCATGAATCTACCCCACTCCAAATAAAATAGAAAAGCACTTGGTTGTTGTTTTTTTTGTGTCGAGGTCGTTTTGGTAGATTGCTTATAAAAGATTTCTATACATTGTGTCATTTTGGAGGATTTTCGTAAGATATTGTTTTGGGTTAGGTAAATTTTGTGAGGTGAATCGGTGTTAGGAATTTCTCTAAATCTTTCTTTTTGGGATGAAGTGATTTATTTTGCATAGGTTGTCT
>NW_021556328.1:0-505 GCF_001605985.2 Dendrobium catenatum
ACTGTATCCTATTGATCTACCGTCGTCGGCTTCGTCAGCAAAGTCTCATACATCCCTGATAGCTGCGTCCACCAATGTTTCTCTCTGGCATCAAAGATTGGGACATCCATCTACTACTATACTTCACGCTATAAACATACCTGTTATTTTGTCAAAGCATAATTTCCATTGTGATTCTTGCTCTCGTGCAAAAATGCATCGGTTACCATTTTCTTCTCATATCTCTAAAACTAATTCTTGCTTACAAATTTTACATACTGATTTGTGGGGTCCTTCCCCAATAGCTTCTTGTCAAGATTACAGATATTACATGTTGTTTGTTGATGATTTTACTCGTTATTCTTGGGTTTTTCCGCTTAAACGTAAATCTGATGCGCTTCAAACATTTCTTTCTTTCAAAAAGTTTGTTGAAAATCAATTTCAAACAACGATTAAAGCTATTCAATCTGATAGAGGTGGAGAATATCTCAATAAATCTTTTCAACTTTGTTTAAAAACGTTTGGC
>NW_021556329.1:0-246 GCF_001605985.2 Dendrobium catenatum
TATTTGAGAACTTTTATATAGTTTAGGAAAGACACTATGCGAAAAAATTGAAGGATTTCCAATGGCTTTTAGGCTAGGGAAAATGAAGGATTTTTTAAATTTTTGGCTTCATAAAAAAAATAGAAAGGGAATGTGCAACTTAGAGGTTCCAAATTGGCGAAGTATCACTACAGGAAAATCACGTGTTACCGACGGACATAATTCATCGGTAAACGCTCAAAATCCGTCGGAAATTAATATTTTCGG
>NW_021556330.1:0-289 GCF_001605985.2 Dendrobium catenatum
ACTAGACATGGACTTAGGAAGGAGATGAACCACTCTACCGTTATCTCTATGACTGAACCCACCACCATTAACCAAGCCCTTACTGATGAGTTTTGGATTTTAGCAATGCAAGAAGAATTAAATCAATTTGTTAGGAATGATGTTTGGGAGCTTGTGAAAAGACATAAGGGATAAAGTATAATTGGGACAAAGTGGGTCTTTAAGAACAAGGTGAATGATTCAGGAGTGGTGGTGAGGAATAAAGCAAGATTAGTGGCTAAGGGGTACAATCAAATAGAATGGATAGACT
>NW_021556331.1:0-1038 GCF_001605985.2 Dendrobium catenatum
AATAAATTGAAGTTACTACAAGGACCTAAAAGGAAAATGTTAACGCAAACCACATCCAAGGGGCCCTAAAGGTTTTCTAAGTTTAGAATACTCACAGTCACCGGGGCTACGACCCGGTGGTTCCGCCCGTAGCACCTCTACCCGGTTGGACAGAGACGTCTGACGTCATTAGCTCCTTATCCTTTTGTTCCCTCGACCGGTACCGTTCATCATAGTTTATGCAATTAAAGGAAAGAAAATAGGGATTAGAAGGCACAATTAATAATTAATAATAAAATAATTGAAATTTACAGAAAATAAAGAAGTACCTTTCTTCGGGCTTGAACACTGGTTCATTGCTTGGTTTTTAAAACCTTTCACTTTTGAACACATTTCATACTTATCCCTAAACCCTAAGAAAATGAAAAGATAGAGGGGTAGAAAAGAAAGAGAACTTTTATTCTTTTTTAAAATTTTACTTTCTAAAAATCACTCAAACCCTTTTACTCTCAAAAATTCACACAACCCCTGCTCCAAAACTCTCATACTTTCACTTTTGAATTCATATTATATACCTTTCCAATTTTTATCCCGAGGCACAAGAAAGGGAAAGAACAAGAAAAGAGGTAGGGAGGAAAAGAAATCTTTTACCTTTCAACACACACACTTCTAAAATTCACACTCCACATTTTTCACTACAAAATACCTTTCTACATATGCAGTCCACTTTTATAATTCATACCTTTCACTTTTCTACTACAAACATGCTTATCCACTTTTACACATTTTACCTCAATATTCACATGCACACTTTTGGTTTTTCAAAGCATTCAATACTTTTCAAAACAAACACAAGTTTTATTTTTTTCAAAACATACTCAATTTTCACCTTTGCAAAAATTCGACATCTTCACCTTTCAAAACATAAATCTTTCACCTTTCCAAATCACACAAATTCCACTTTTTAATGCACATAAGTTTACTTTTCAAAATCATACACTTATACTTTACTTTTTACATATACTTTTAACCTTTCAAAACACACACACTTCACTTTTC
>NW_021556332.1:0-206 GCF_001605985.2 Dendrobium catenatum
TGATAAGGTTTTATGATGAGAAATCTTATAGATATTATTTTTATTTGATTCTCTAATTTTTTTTGGGAATTTGATTCTCTAATTCAATATAGATCTAATGCAATTGTGTTCGTATTTTTTTTTTTAGATTTAATTAAGATTTTTAAAATTTTCTAGTAAAACTATTTTTTTAATTAAATAAATAAAAATAACATAATAATAATTTG
>NW_021556333.1:0-200 GCF_001605985.2 Dendrobium catenatum
AAGTTGAGCTCGAGCCACCTCTAGCTTGAGCTTGAGCTTGAGCTTGAGCTTAATTAATTAATTAAGTTCAAGCTTGAGCTCAAGCTTTTTCTATATGTTCGAGCCTTCTCGCTTATGACGAAAGAGAAAAAATAATTATGATTCAAACAATTATTATAATAAAATATAATAAGAATAAAAAAATGAAAGATAAATAATAA
>NW_021556334.1:0-302 GCF_001605985.2 Dendrobium catenatum
CAACAATGAAGAATGTGAATGTATGGAAGTGTGAAATTAATGTTGTTCTTCCCAAACAGTGCGGATGTAAGCATAATATGGTGTATTGGTCTGAAATAAATTTTAGAATATTTTCTCTAAGAACATAAACATTGGGCATATTTCGCCAATTTCAGGTATTATGAAGCATATAAAGTTAAATTTTCTAATCCCAATCAAATGTTAATGATCTATCTATTCAAATTCTTGAGGAAAACAATAACTGGATTTTAAAATTGACCTTTTTAAAATTAAATTTTTTTTTAAAAAGGGGAAGATATATT
>NW_021556335.1:0-204 GCF_001605985.2 Dendrobium catenatum
ATCCCTCGGCTGTTAGCATCTTTCTGCCATAAAAACCGCCTCCACATTCTTTCAATAGCCATAAGAACTCCATTAGGAATAGAAGTATGGGTCATAGCATACATAGGAACAGATAACAATGAAGTTCTAATCAAGAGAGCCCTGCCAGCAAGTGAAAGATGTTTTCGCCCTAGAGGTTGATCTTCTCAAACGCAATTCTCATAA
>NW_021556336.1:0-290 GCF_001605985.2 Dendrobium catenatum
GAATGGGTTCGTTTGCAAGGACCCCAACTTGGTGAACGAGAACGACTTCCTCTTCACGGGCTTGAACCAACCCGGCAACACAGCAAACCAGTTGGGATCAAAGGTGACGCCTGTTTTTGTTACCCAACTCCCGGGATTGAACACACTTGGCATTTCACTTACTCGCATAGACTTTGCGCCTTCCGGTATCAACCCTCCTCACACTCACCTGAGGGCTAGTGAGATACTTGTGGTGATACAGGGCACTCTTGCCGTTGGCTTCGTGGCATCCAATAACCCCGACAACAAGC
>NW_021556337.1:0-235 GCF_001605985.2 Dendrobium catenatum
ACTCCATACCAGATTACGATCCCTCTAACCTTCCACTACAGAAAAATGAATTATTACCGGCGACATTTTCCGGCGAAAAATGGTCATTTTTCGGTGGTTTGCAAATTTTCGACTACAATTTTTTCGCCGGTATAACATGCATAGGAAAAATATTTATGGCGGTAAATTTTTCCGGAAGTTTTCTGACGGAAAAAGGCTATTGAAAATATCTAAAATTGAATTAAAAAAAATACAC
>NW_021556338.1:0-2021 GCF_001605985.2 Dendrobium catenatum
GTGGAGCAGAACTCTTTGATCATAAGACCCCAAATTTCGGGAATAATACCCAATTTCTAATAAAATGCTCACTCTATTAAAATTCCTTTCAGTCCTAAAAACAAAAGCCCACATTAGATTAAGTTGGGGCACTTCGGATAGTTCGGATCTCAAAGTGTCCCCTACCTCTCTCTTGAATTGTTAAATAACTGCTCAATCTTGACCTTCACCTTTTGATTTTCTAATAATTCTATTCATGCTTTGATATCACTCATAGAAAATGTAACAAAATTTCATTCTTATTCTAATCGAGAGTTTTCGTAGGAGCCTTGTTTTCTTACGATGTAATTAACTACGAGGGCTTTGCGCTCAGTAAGGAGGTTTGAACCCCCACACACCTGATTTAAAAATTGATTTAAAACTCACTAGATTTTGGAAAGTTAAAGAATGCTCGTCGTCGTTGCATTAGAAAAATTATCGTAGAATGGTGTCATTTCCTTTGGGGAGATACATCCTTCTTCGATAAGGCTTTGGATGTGAATGCGACGATCATACTTCTTAAATATTGTAATTGGGTATGTAGTTGAACTCTACTTTGTTCCTTCGAGGCCATATGAAGTTCTCTTTAGGACCCGATCATAATATTCAAAGATGAGTTTACATAATTCTAAGTCTACAACACCGTTTATGAAAGTTTATTCTTGTCCCCCGGGGTGATATACTCTTCTAACGAGTTGATTCGACTTAGAATTAGAGCTCAACCTTAATCTTAAAATCTCAAAGAAAACTAATATATATTTTTAAAGTATGTTTTCAAAATTCCACCAACAACGATGAAGACATTATTCGATATGATCAGTTAGAAAAATTTTCAAGTTGATCGGGATAAAGAGGGACCCATCTAACTCATACACTGGACAGGATATGTACGATGAAGACATCGTACGGTACAAACCATTAAGAAAATTATCAAGTTCATCTGGACGAAAAGGGTCCCGTCTAATTCATATCCTGGACGACATACGTATGATGATTATATCATACGGTACGAACAGTTTAGAAAATTTTCAAGTTCATCTGGATGAAAAGAGACTTGTCTAATTTGTACCATGGACGACGTACATATAAATGTGATATCGTATAGTATGATCAATACTTAGAAAATTTTTTACTTTATATTCATTTGATTGCTCGCAGGGGAAAATAATTGAACAAATCGACTTATATAAAAAGACTTCGTACAGTATGATCAGTTTAAAAATTGTAGATTTTAAACTCTCCCCCAGTGTGTGTGTGTGTGTGTGTGTGTGTGTGCACGGTTAATCAATTACAATCACATTCTGTCAGACTCAATAAAATGAAAAATACATACTTCGTTTATAATAAACTCTAAACTGATCTGATTTAATGTCTTCAATAATCTAGACTATGATTTCCCTGAAATGTTAGTTCATACAAATAACAAAACATTGCATCCGAAATATGTTAGGAGAAATTATAATCAAAGCAATAATATTTGGAATCTTAAAAAATATACATGTTGCAAGAATATCAACAATCAAAAATTAACTTTCAATTATCTCAACAATCTCTCCCTTTTTTATGATGGCTAAACAATTATTATTTGAGTGAACTTGTATACCCTAAATTTCTCCTTAGCTCCCCCTAAAAGAATAAACATGTGAACATAAGAAAATTCCATGAAGAACACAATAATTTTTTTATTTTAACAAATAGTAAAAAATAAATAAAAAATACAAACACATACAACAACACATACAAAATAAAAACAAAAATACAAAAACAAAAATAAAAACAAAAACAAAAACACAAAAGTCAATATTAACTTCCCCTTTGGCAACAACAAAAAGGGAAAAGAATGTTGAAATGAAAGATGTAATATAAGAAACCAGAGTAATTGTTTGTTGACCTCATTTTTGTATGAGGTCACTAAGACCCTTCCAGAATCCAGATCCAATCCTAGACCCTAGGATCTACTCTAGATTTTAGGATCCTTCCTAGAGCTAAACCTTAGGATCCTT
>NW_021556339.1:0-558 GCF_001605985.2 Dendrobium catenatum
GGAGGAGGGAACAAAAAAAAAAGACCAATAGCAAAAAAAATTTTTTTTTGAAACCAAGGCATGAAAATGATATAGTATTCCATGTGATTGATTTAAAAACTTGAGGGTTAATGAGTTAACAATCTCAACAAGCCAAAGAGTGGTAGAATATCCGGTCATGGTTACCCTTAGCTCAGACGTTTTCTTAGGGTAGAATCATCTTTTGACATCAATGACGTAACTCAAAGAATTAACTGGATATGAGAAAAAGATTCCATCCATCATTTAGTTTAAGAAAAAATATCTTTATAAAATAATGAACCAAAGTAAATCTGACATGATTGTGAAACAATCGAAATCAAGCCTTTGAGAATCAAAACTTCTAAGTTCTAAAAGATTTAAAAAGAGAGAATAGCTTGCTTTTGAGTGGGTTCATTTTATGCCTCTTGTAAATTGAGTGGTGCTTTGCACATCTTTTTATAGATTTTCAATTTTGGCGTCTTTGCGCTTCTCTTGTTGGCATCATTGGCCAAATTTGTTTTAATTTTTGCAAGCTACATTCTCTTTTATAACCTCTTT
>NW_021556340.1:0-446 GCF_001605985.2 Dendrobium catenatum
ACAATCGTCCAGGATGATTGGTTCTCTGTAAAATTTTTGTCCAGACAAAATTTAATTATCGTCAATGGCGATTGATCCTCTGGAAAATTTTCGTCCAGACGAAATTAAAAATTTTCCAGGACGATCTGGTCTCGGGAAAATTTTCGTCCAGACGAAATTAAATTATCGTCCACGACGATTGGTCCTTTGGAAAATTTTTGTCCAGACGAAATAAATAATCATCCAGGACGATCGGTCCTCTGTAATAATTTCGTCCAGATGAATAAATTTTTGTCCAAACGATTAACCGACTTAGAACGGTTTTTAGCAATTTCTAGAACCGACCTAGTAATAACCGTTCATACCGGACGAACCTAGTTCGTACGGGATGATCAGCTGTACGATGACATTTCGTACAGATGTACAAATGGGGTCATTTCAAATCGTTTAAGTAAAATCGTCCAGGA
>NW_021556341.1:0-742 GCF_001605985.2 Dendrobium catenatum
GGGTGAATGTTAGAGCCAAATTAGAGAAGACACCCTAAGAGATCCTTAAGGGTAGGACACTCAATCTTTCCCACCTTCATGTCTTTGGTTATAAGGTTTTCATTCACAATAATAGGAAGTCTCACTTGGGAAAATTTGATCCTAAATCTGATGAAGGAGTATTCTTGGGATAGTCTAGTGTTGAGAAGTCTTTTAGGGTGTTTAACAAAAGAACTTTGATGATGGAAGAGACAACCCATATAGTTTTGATGAGTCTGATCCTAAGAAACATGGAGTAGAAGATGATGATGTTGGAGAGATTACAAGTTGAGTAAAAAATTGGGGAAGGGGAGTGAGCACCTAAGTAATGAAGGAGTAGGAGGAGTCACCCAAGGAGTAGAAAATTTTGATGAAAGGGGTGAACCTTCACACACTTTGTCTAGAGATTGGAGATACTCTATAAGTCACCCCAAGGATTTGATCTTAGGAGACCCTTCTAGTGAAGTTAAGACTAGACATGGACTTAGAGGTGAACTACTCTGCCTTTATCTCTATGACTGAACCCACCACCATTAACCAAGCCCTTACTGATGAGTTTTGGATTTTAGCAATGCAAGAAGAATTTAATTAATTTGTTAGGAATGATGTTTGGGAGCTTGTGGAAAGACCTAAGGGACAAAGTGTAGTTGGGACAAAGTGGATCTTTAAGAACAAGGTGAATGATCTAGGAGTGGTGGTAAGGAATAAAGCAAGATTGGTGGCT
>NW_021556342.1:0-234 GCF_001605985.2 Dendrobium catenatum
TGTGTATTGTGTATTTGTGTCAAGTGTATTTTTTTTTGTATTTTTTTATTTGTTTTATCGTATGTTCTCGTATATATGTTTGATTGTTTTTGTTTTATCTTTTGTGTTGTTTTATATTATTTAAATTTTTTTAAAAAAAACACAAATTTTTTAATTCAATTGCCTCCTTATTTTCATAGGTTTATCAATTCAGGGGAAGTTTAAGAGATTTTTAGAATTTGAAATCCTACAAAC
>NW_021556343.1:0-797 GCF_001605985.2 Dendrobium catenatum
CCATTCTCTTTCCCTCTCACACCTGAGAACTCTCAGAATGCTTTGTTGAAAATTATGAAATTGTTTTAAGAATATAGGAGAGGAAGTTTGGGCCTCACCTAGGCTTGCTATCAGATTTTTTTTTGAGATGAGATCCTCTCCCTAGCAGAGCCTCCTACAGTCCTACCTGTTCTACATCAGATAATTTTTATATGATATTGAGCTCGAAGATCTCATGATAAAAAAATCAATAAAATTTGAAAATAATGGTCATTTTTCCATCTTCTCCAAAAGTTTTCGTGAGATGGGTTGGGGTCCATGAATTGGGTTCGAGTTTGACTTGAAAATTGATCCAATTTGAATCTAATCAAATTGAATTCAAAACGTTTAATAAACAGGTTAAAAGCATCAACTTAAATTCAACTCGATAACAACATCAATGATCTAAATTTGACCCATTAATTTGTTTATATTAAGATAAAAATTTATAACTTGATATCTATCATAGGATTCAAGATCTTGATATTATTAGATTTTTCTTCAAATTCTAAGACTGTTATTATATTTAATAAAATTTTGATATTACTAAAATCTATTTATTAAATTCTAATATGAAATCATATCAATTTTAAAAATTAAATAAGGGATCCAATTTATGAATTATATTCTTCCAAAAAATAAAAAATTCCTTTTAAACATATTATATTATGTTTTAAACTTATAGTAATTAAAAAAATAAACTTTAAAGCCTTTTGTATTTTCAAAATTTATTATACATCAAAATTTTTTTTTTTTCAATTCATTCTCTAATAATTCAC
>NW_021556344.1:0-363 GCF_001605985.2 Dendrobium catenatum
CAAAAGTTTTCAAAAATATATTTTTTGAATCTCGTTCTTATACCACTTAAAAGTTTGACAGGGATGTAAAGCCCTTATGAGCTAATCTTGAGGCTAACTAGGAGGGGGAGGGGGGTGAATTGGTATTTATAAAAATTTTTCAAATAGAAAATATAATTATAACCAAACCACAATTCACCATAAGAAAACAAAGTGCAAAAATTAAAAAAAAAATAATAAAGGAAAGAACACACCTTATTTATAGTGGTTTGCTCAAACTTGACCTACGTCCACTCCTCTGAGGCACCCTCAGAGTATTGCACTAAACACAATGTCTCTATTTTAGTCCCCACAGCTAGGTGGAGAAGCCCTTACAAAATCACT
>NW_021556345.1:0-908 GCF_001605985.2 Dendrobium catenatum
TCGCATCCGCCACCTCCTACAGTAATCATTTACTGTGAAATTCAGTGCTGGAGATATCTAACCACACGTGCTTTTCCTCGTGGTTTTCCTTGTTTGTTCCATTACACACAGCTCACCTTAGCCTGTTGGTTGAGAGCTTAGGCTTCCAACTAAGAGGCTTGAGTTCGAGTCTTTGTGTATGCGTTGTGTGTGTGTGTTTGCCTTAAATGGCCTAAATGTCCCAAAAAAAAAAAAGGAGATATATGCAAACCCTATTGGTTCCTTCTTCCTTCCTCTCTCCCACGCCAACTAGCCGAACATCTCTGCGGAGCCAATCATGAACCCGTGTAATATCCAAGCACTCTACCGAAGCTTTAATTCCCCATTAAGCTTTAGTCAACTTCCTCATCCCTCTGACCACCTCAAGCCTTCAACGTCTTCATCTGTCTAGATCTTCTGTCGCCTATTTTGAATGAAGCCTAAACTTTCGATCCCACTGCCCTAGCCCAATGTTCATCTCCTATAATCAATCTGACCCAAATCCTTCCCTGTAACTGAAGCCAATGTCCCATCCTCCCTCAACCGGTCGATCTCCAAGCTTTTCCGACCCAATGAGAGAGAGAGAGAGAGAGAGAGAGAGAGAAAGAGACTGACGCATAACCTCTTCATTGTCGATCGACTTCGGCCTTCGAAGACTTTCCCTTCTTGTTCGATCAGAAGTAGCGATGGGAGTTCACTGTTTAGGTATTTCTCCCTTCCATTCGCTTCTTTGGCCAAGCCCTATAAATCCCATGAGTCGGCTGAGGTAAAGAGAGGTAAAATAGAGGGTTTAATGTGTTTTTAATAGGATTCATCATAAATCTTGATCAATCATGTATAATTCCTGATGCAAATTTTATATAAATCCTATTCAAATCTTGCCTTAATCC
>NW_021556346.1:0-231 GCF_001605985.2 Dendrobium catenatum
ATCATGTCAATTAAGTTAAGAGGCACTAAAACAAAAGACATCATTGTCATAATGGATCTTAAGATTCTTCATCGCATGAGTCAAACAAATTTGACAATGGAGGACTAGGAATAATATCCGAGTCATGTTGTATGTTATATATGGATGATGGCTCATCACTGGACTCCCTAATATGTGTGTCAAATAAAATAGGCTGGGGTTCTGAGATCACAATAGGCATGCATATCACAT
>NW_021556347.1:0-298 GCF_001605985.2 Dendrobium catenatum
TAGCTTAATATCCTCAAAAGCCCTGCTTGCATTCGCAATCCAACGGAACTCTCCTTTCTTCAGACAATCAGTTATGGGCGCCACAATTGTGCTAAAATTCCTGATAAACCTCCTGTAAAAGTTGGCCAATCCATGGAAACTCCGAACATCTCTAATATTTTTGGGTTCAGGCCACTCGTTAATCGCTCGGACTTTCTCAGGGTCCGCGGAGATTCCTTGAGGAGATATGATAAATCCTAGGAAGGTAACTTGGTTCGTGAAGAATACGCACTTACTTGGGTTAGCGTACAACTTTTCT
>NW_021556348.1:0-628 GCF_001605985.2 Dendrobium catenatum
ACCTATACAGCCATACAGGTAATCAATATTATTTAGTCAACCTCAGTAATGAATCATCCTTTCTAATTACACATACATAATTATGCAATAGAAATTACAATCATCTATAACACATACCCAAGCTTGTATTCATTCATAATGCTTATTTAATTCATATGCTTAACTAGGATGCCAAAAATCACTATATATCTTATTCCTACACAATTCATTCAAAATGCAATAAATAATATTTCAACTTGTTAAAATACAAAATTATCCAGCCAAGATGAATAGAATAATCAGAAGTATAATATACCAAAATATTATGCAGTGGAAGTTCACAAAATTGGAATAAAATGCAAAAAAAATACCAATTTAGAAAAAGAATAAATCTCATAATAAAAATATATAAAAACAAAGACAAGATAAAATTTATCTACAATAATCAGAATAATTTTAATAGAAGAGATGAAATGAATGGGAGGCCAAATGCTCATTTTCTCTCTCCTCTCTCCCATTCCCTTCTCCTTCTTCATTCCTTCCTTTATCGATGAGAGAGAGAGAGAGATAGAGAGAGAGAGAGAGAAAGAGAGAGAGAAAGATAGAGAGAGATGTTTGAATAGTTGCTATTTGAATGAGTTATATTTAT
>NW_021556349.1:0-235 GCF_001605985.2 Dendrobium catenatum
CTTGCTATTTTATTCATCGTCTAGTGGAATACAAGTTTTGTTTTGAGTTTTCCTTCAGTTTTCCTTCAGTTTTCCTCTAAATTTCTGCTGTTTGACTGCTGTACACAGCAGATTGCTATGTTTTTCCTGCTGTGGACAGCCATTTGGCTGCTGTTTGTCCACCAATTTGGGTTTGGTTTTGATGTGAAACGTAAATGGCATGTACTTGCCTAGGTGGCAAGATTAATTAAATCCC
>NW_021556350.1:0-246 GCF_001605985.2 Dendrobium catenatum
TTCGCAACAGCAAGGCAAAAGAGAGAAAAAAAGATCCTACATCCACCTGACCATATTCGAAACGGTGAATGAGGATTACTCAATGTTCGCCTGACCATATTCGAAACGGCGGAACGAAGAGCGGAAAAAGAGTGAAGTGGTGAAAAGGATCTCTTGAACAAAGAAATCCACCAGAAATCAAATAAAAATCTCTCCTACGGGTCTGTCCATGGAGGAAGAACGACAAGTAATGAAGATGAATAACCA
>NW_021556351.1:0-267 GCF_001605985.2 Dendrobium catenatum
GTTCGGAGATCCGATCTAAGGGCTTTGTCAGACCTGCCGGTTCAGCAGGAAGACCGAGGACTATTCCTCCTCGTCCTGAGGGATTTTCTGGGATAGGTGGTGGTACTAGTTCTGGACCACGAAGACCACCTACGGTTCAGAGGGAGCAGAGTAGTTCTGTTGCTTCAGCTCCTGCTCCAGTTCAGCCACGAGTTTATAGCCTGAGTCAGCAGGAGGCTCGTGATGCTCCGGATGTTGTGACAGGTACGATTTACATTTCTGATCAGC
>NW_021556352.1:0-423 GCF_001605985.2 Dendrobium catenatum
ATCAAATTGCCAATATTATCTTTTAAACCTATATTCTATTTCTTATATGATTATCCATATGAGAGTATGATATGCTTGAAAAGATGTGAACAAGTGAAGGTATAAGGGGCAAAGGAAAAAAAATATGAACAAATGGAGGTATAAATATAATTGGAGGTATAAAAGATGTAGGAAAAAGTATGAAATGCTCTAAAATAAAATATTAAATATTATTTTCTATTATGTTATTTACATTTCAGCCATCATATTCAAATAAATGCTTATATTATTATTTCTGATATGTACTTGTTGTTGACACTAGTTTCGTACTGATACTATTTTGAAAGTCACAACACATAACATAAATACAACAACAACAACAACAAGCCTTTATCCCACTACGTGGAGTCGGCTACATGAATTCTTTTTCTCCATTGTGTCCTA
>NW_021556353.1:0-311 GCF_001605985.2 Dendrobium catenatum
AATAAGCATTATACATGCTATATACAAGCTTTATACAAGCTATATAAAATTATTATACACACTGCATATAAGTTTAAACAAGCATTATGCATACTATATAAAAATTTATACACGCTATTTATAAATAATATACTCTTCGTATAATTTTACATATGTTATGTACAAGCATTATATATATTATGTATAAGTTTTTACATACTATGTATAAGCATAATAAATACTATGACTAAGTTTTATACACACTATGTACAAGTTTTTCTAGCAGTATACAAGGATTATACACACTATGTACAAGTTTATACATGATATGT
>NW_021556354.1:0-317 GCF_001605985.2 Dendrobium catenatum
CCGACGATGGGTAGGAAGTTCTGCGTCGGGCAGAATTCTGATGACAAGTAGAAGTCCGATGTAGGGTAGAAGTACGGCCTCGGGTAGAAGACCGATGAAAGTTCATCGACGGACAGAAGTCCGACGACGAGTAGAAGTCCGCTGACGAGCAAAAGTCTAACGATAGGGAGAAGTCCAACATCGGGTAGAAGACCGACAAAAGTTCGTTCGACGAGCAAAAAATTCGACGACGAGTAGGAGTCCGCTGACGACCAGAAGTCCGACAACGGGTAGAAGTTCAATCCGAGGTTGTATGTCGGAGCCCTGCTCGACGACGT
>NW_021556355.1:0-208 GCF_001605985.2 Dendrobium catenatum
TGATTGACCTAATATTTTTAGTTTAAAATTGCATACCTTGTATCAATCACCATTTAAATTAAATGTTCAAATGAATTTCATACAATTACTTACATTTCTTGTCTATTTCTTCTTCACTTTTTGTTGTTATCAAAAAGGGAGAGAAATCATTGTGTTTGTATATTTTGTTTATTCATATGTTTTATGTTTTGTTTGTTTGTATGTTTGT
>NW_021556356.1:0-366 GCF_001605985.2 Dendrobium catenatum
TACATTACACACTTTAAATGGTTTTCTAGGTCAATCAACTCTAGTATTAGGCTAAGTAAGTGTTTACTTTTCTTTTGTGTGTCGAGTTTTCTATAGTTTTTATGGTATGTTGGTTATAAATTGATGTAATTATTTATTTACATAATATATTATATGTATTGATATGATGAGCGTTAGATTCACCCCTAGGTTAGGAATGATTTAAATACTAATACAATCTTATGCCGGTGGCCGAGTGTGGCTATGTAACAAATTGGGGCATAAATTAAGCTATAAAAAAATTAATAATATTTTCTATAGGTGTTTCACAAAATGTTGAGTCCCCCTTTAAAATCAAAAGAGTATGGCCGAGTGTGGCTATGTATA
>NW_021556357.1:0-279 GCF_001605985.2 Dendrobium catenatum
TATGATTCAATTTGTACTTACATCTACAAAATTTGAAAGGTCCTTGATTTATATCAAAACAAAATAAAACAAAAATAAGAAAGTTATAAAGTAGGGCTCTAATTTGTTTGCCGGTGGGGAATTTTTTTTATTGGACCACCAACATTGGACTACCACTATTTGACAACTGTAACAAGGTTATTGTTGCTCGACTATAATCTTCCAACAATTATTAGCTAATTATGATATCCTAATTACCGTCGCCTAATTATGATCTTCTAATTAGCATAATCCAAGTAC
>NW_021556358.1:0-327 GCF_001605985.2 Dendrobium catenatum
TCTCCTATGGCAAGTTTATGGGGTATGTTATTTTTCATCAGGGAATTGAGATTGACCCCAACAAAATTAAAGAAATTGTGGAGATACCAACTCCAAAGAACCTTGGACAGCTTCGCTCGCTGCAAGGACAACTAGCTTTCATTCAGAGATTTATATCAAATCTATCGGGTAGGTGCCAACCATTTTCAAAAATTGAAGAAATACGTCCGCTTCAAATGGGATGAAGAATGTCAGGAAGCATTTGATAGTATCAAGAAATACTTGTTAAATCCTCCCATTCTAGCAGCGTTAATTCCGGGGAAGCCTCTTACACTATATACAGCTGTG
>NW_021556359.1:0-1161 GCF_001605985.2 Dendrobium catenatum
TGTGTGCGTCGAGACATGAATAAATCAAACTCGAGTTCGATTTTTGGACTTGTTAAGTTAGGCTCATGAGCTAAGCTTATTCATAAGATTTCGTTTGTGATAACTTTCTAGATGTTTTGCTTTTTAGAGTAGAATTGTAGTTTCTATAATGCTTAGGGGTGTCAAAAATTGACACAACCTGAAACCCGACCCAGACTCGACCTAAAAAAATTCAGGTTTGGGTCAATCCTTTTGTGAAATGGGTCTAGTATGGGTTCGAACTTCCAACCCATTTGAAAAACAGGTTGGGTTCAAGTTGACCCAAAAACCTGCGGGTCGACCCGAATTGACCTGGATGTCACGTCAATAGGTTGCATTGCAGACTCACAATCGCATCCCATCACCGATGTCGGTCGCTGCCGCCCGAGCTGTCACTTGCCCTGCCATTCATTGTCGAACTGCCACCATTGCGTGCTACTGCAGAGCCGAAGATGCCCGCGAGCTGCAGCTGTCATCTCGGACTACTGATGGATGCCCGTGAGCTGCAGGTCTTCCGACGTCCCGCCTGAGAGCCGAATGTCTCCGTTCCTCCCTCACGGGTCGGGTTGGGTCAACCTGTTAGCCTGCACGGGTTATACCCGTTTAAGGCTGAGTCAGGTTAGGTTCGACCTGAACTCAATCTGTTGACCCAAATTGACACCTCTATTCGTGCTCCAAAAACTCTCACCTAATATTTCTTTATTTTATGCTCCTTTTTCCAATTCGTCTTCTTTGAGGATTTCGCCATACGTCAATCTATGTGAATGTCATTGATTAGCTCCTTGATGCTTCTAAACATCAAACTCAATGAACTATACATTAAGCTTAAATCTACACTGTGCTTGACATTTTTTTTTTTTACACTGTGCTGGACATGACTTCACCTTTACTTTGAAAAAAGTTATAGAGATATACTTAGGCTTCGTTTGGGACAGTTTTTTCATTGCTTTCTAAAACAATTTTTTAGTAGAAAAATTCTAATTCAAGAAAATTTTTAACTAAAACATTGTTTTAGAAAGCATTAAGAAAGTTGTCCCAAACGAACCCTTAAGCCTAAAGCGAGATCTTTTAGAATTTCATTGAGTTGATTACCCCTAATTACACCTATTTATACCATGTTATAATATAAACTTTCTCTTAAGC
>NW_021556360.1:0-375 GCF_001605985.2 Dendrobium catenatum
GACCGGCTGGACCGGTCCAATGGACCGGTCTAACAGAGCTCCAAAGAATTTTAGTACAATTTCTGCTTTTGGTTTCCCAAAAAGCCTGAGAGAATTCAATGATTCTTTCTAGAGAAGAAGAACCTGAAATTGTGCTCAGGTTTTGCTCCAGAAATCTGAGAGAATTCTCAGATTAGTTGGTGTAGGAGATGGGGCTTGGAAGAAGAGAACTCAAAGCATCCAAAGACTTAGCCTAAGGAGAGAAGGTGGAGGTTGGAGAAGTGGGGAGGCGTTCAGATTTATGTTGGACAGCTGTTTGAAAAGGACTCCCGTTGGTAGGGAGGCCAGGGGAAGATGTTGGAGTCCTGGGACAGCAGTTTTCCTAATGCTGAAGTT
>NW_021556361.1:0-780 GCF_001605985.2 Dendrobium catenatum
ATCACATGATAGAGGGAATATTAACCATATCATGGATCAACCATAATAAAGAACCTTGAATCGTCCTAAGTTTTTGACCAAATAAAAATTTAAGATGATCAATCTTTAAGAAGAACTGCTCATGAGTTTTCTCAAGTGGAGTAATAAAGCCAAGAGTAAACTTAGCTAAAATTTGATTTAAAAATATTACCATAAGAGAAAACTTCAGACAGTAAACAAAGGCATTTATATAATTGATTAGGTCATTTATCTTTATCGCATGCCTTAAGATCCATCTTCTATCAGAGTTAAACCACGTAGTAGAGGACAAATCGTCGTATCCATGTAGTACCTTTAAGAAATAGGATTTAAAAGCATCTTAAATTATAACCTACAAGAAGGCTTAAAGATGAGGGAATTCAAAATATTTTCAAACTTTAATATATCAACCAATAATTATTCATTCCTAAGATTAGAAAAAACATAATATGGTTGACTAGAAGATTTGAAAATATATTTGAATTTAATTCAGGGATTGCTAGGAACCTAGCAAAATTAGCTAAACTTTTGTGTTTTGAGGTTCCAAAAGGAAATGAGATTAAATATATCTTCATTTAAAGTGTTAATCCACCCAAGTGGAGGGAGGGAGGGAACACACTTTTCTTTTTAGCATTGATAATCATAGGTTTTATTCTTTAAGTGTTTAGAGGAGTCAACCACAACGAAGTTTTAATTACAATTTAAGGAAGATAGAGGTAATTTTTTTTTTAAAAGAAATCAACCTGCTATTTTCTCTAGCAA
>NW_021556362.1:0-313 GCF_001605985.2 Dendrobium catenatum
CAGAAAAATGTCGTCCTCGACATTGTCCAATCCAAACGACGTTAGAACAAGTACGGGTACGACTGTCTCATGTCAGACTCCTTCTCCCAAGTCGCTTCCCGTGTAGTACGGTGCTTCCACTGCACTTTAACCATCGGAATCTCTTTACTTCGTAGCTTTCGGACGTCGTACGCCAAAATAAACTCTGGCTCTTCCTTATACGTCAGATTCTTATGAATCTCAACCTCGTTAGCTGACAGCTTCTTCCCAGAGTCAGATACCCACAACCTGTTCTTTCAGAAAATAGCACCAGAATCAGAAATTCAAAGTTCAG
>NW_021556363.1:0-308 GCF_001605985.2 Dendrobium catenatum
AATTTCAGAATTTATGATCGTGACTAATTACTTTGATATATTATTCTATTAAATATTTTTTTGGAACCAAGTTTTGAACGGGTCTTTTTTTCTTATCTAATTAATTTTTCTAATTTAGACCTTTATTTTCAGAAGACGGTTTGCCCTGAGAAAAGTCTGAGCTAGGGCTTACAGGATCAATTATTTTACCATTTTTTGGATTTTGATGATATTTAATCATTGATTCTTACAAATTTTTAATTCAATCACATAAAGAATTTATCATATTCTGGCTTTAATTAAATAAAAAACTTTATTATTTCATTCCT
>NW_021556364.1:0-225 GCF_001605985.2 Dendrobium catenatum
TTTGAGGCTTGGACTGTTGTGGTTAATTTTTAAAATAATGGCTGAAATATTTTGAGACAATATATATTTTTAAAAATTATTATAGATATCTTAATTTTTATTTTGAGAAAAATTCAATAATTATTATAGATATGAAAAATTATTTCAAATCAAAAAAAAATTTTTAAAAAAAATATTAAAAAAAGAGAAGCTAAAAATTATGAAATAACAATTTAAAAAATTAAA
>NW_021556365.1:0-394 GCF_001605985.2 Dendrobium catenatum
CATAGGGAGCATATACTCCAATAATGCCAAAGATGGCATGCGACTTGGCATATTAATTCAATCCTCCGAATCAGACAATCGATGGCAAGTGTCATCCCTCGCATGACAATCAAGTTATGCGACAAAGTTTTGTTACTCTGCTGTATGTTCAGCCTCCCCCTCTAATAGTCAGACAAGGCTAATAACACCAAAAATGCCTCGGTAGTTCAAAATGGCCCAAAAAGCTTAAATTTTTTTTGGCATAAAATTGCACATTTTGCTTATGCATGCACACATGAGTTCCCAGCATGCCAACTCGATGCCAAAAAACACTTATTTAAGTACTTATTAGTACATTTGAATGGCCTCGGCAGGCTGCCAGCCAGGGCCTCCGCAGGCTTGCAGCCAGGGCCTC
>NW_021556366.1:0-209 GCF_001605985.2 Dendrobium catenatum
ATTAGCCGGGGATCGACCCTGGGGTCGCATGCATATTATTGCATTACTCTTCCCTTGTTTTAGACCCTTCGCCGCCTGTGGATAGAGTCCGGATAGTCTGACCTATAACGACGAGGTGCCGGACCTGGGGAAGCCCAACCTTCTAAAAAATTATTTTGTAAGCCTGTTTTTTAAATTTCAAGCATATTTGATTTAAGGTTGTTAACTAG
>NW_021556367.1:0-1815 GCF_001605985.2 Dendrobium catenatum
AAACAATGGCTGGAATGGCCTGAATTTAAAGAAACGTCCATATCAACCATGCCGATCACAGAATCGGCCAGGACGATTTGGTTCAATTATTACGTACAGGCCGATTGGTCAAAAAGGTGGTCTGATCGGCCTGGCCAATCAGATATCAACCAGGATGATTAGACACAGGCGATCGTCCCGAGGAGTCAAGCCGGACGACCATTGAAAAAGCAGATCATCCGGGCCGATTAGGTGTATCATCCAGGCCGATGCATAATAATTGATCGTACCGACCGAAGTTAAAATATTTTAAATCTTTTCCACGTGTATCGTCCAGGATGAACAGTGGATCGGCTAGGACGACTGTCCAATAATGGATCATCCGGGGCCATTTTTAAGGATGCTAAAAGTGCTGGCACGTAATCATCCAGGATGATCTTATGTATCAGCCAGGACGATTACCATAAATGTATCAGCCATGATGAAATATGTATCTGCCAAGACAATAAAAAATGAATGTAATAGAGTTCGATTATATCATCCAGGATGATACAAGATCGTCCGGGACGATACGGGATCGTCCGGGACGATGAGTTACTGAAAGCTCAGAAAAAAGTTCAGCAGATGGAATTTTGAAGAGAAATTGTTATATCGTCCAGGACGATATAAGTATCGTCCAGGACGATATAAGTATCGTCCAGGACTATGTGACAAAAAGTTGAAAATTAAGGTTTATATGGAGTTGATCAGAGAAAGCCCAAACAAACAAAAATACTAACTAAAAATAATAAAAGTAGATAAAATAAGGAAAGAAAAAGATTTTTTTTTGTTTTTTTTGTTTTTAGGAAAGCAAGAATATGACAAATTTATCAAATAATTAAATTTTAAAGATTTAAAAGATTAATGAGTTAACAATATCATAATTTGAAAAAGGTAGAATATCCGATCCTGTTTACCCTAGCTCGGACTTCTTTTAGGAAAAAAATTGTCTTTTGAAAACAAGAGGTCTAACTCAGAATAATTTGGATAAAAAGAAGATCCATTCAAAACTTGGTTACAAGCAAACTATCTTATAAAATAGTATACCAAAGTAATTTGTCTCTATCATGGAATTTGAAATCAATCCTTTGAAAACATCAAATAACCCATGAGTCCTTCTAAGTTTTAAAAGTTTTGAAAAGAGAGAATAACTTGCATTTAGTGGGCTCATTTTATACCTCTTGTCACTTTGATTGGCTCTTTGAGCATCTTTTGATTTTTGATACACTTTTGTGTATTTAGTTTTCTTTTCAATTTGGCATCATTGGCCTCTTCCCTTTTTAATTTTTTCAAGCTAAAAACTCTTTAACAAACCCTTTAAAAAAGTTTTTAGTTGTGATTATATCTTCTATATATTTAGAGAAGAGGGGCTCTCTTTCTAACATAAAGAAGAACAAGTCACAAAACGAAAATCAAAATCATATGATAAGTGCAACGGCAAGATTACAATTAACTTAAAGGATATATAAGAACTTTGGATCATATATATATAAGATAGACTATTGTAACAATAAAAAAGACCTTAATTTCAAAAACTATTTGTTAAAATGAGATAGAATTTTTATTTTAGAAAAGAAAATTATATCACCAAAAGAGGTTAGAGGGAGGGAAACCATCAACAATGTTTTCTCCCTTTAACCGATTTAGAAATGCTAATCATTGGTCATAAATCTCCAATATTTAAGAACAAGGAAAAATCATCATAAAGAAAACAAAAGTAAAAACGACTAGCACAACTAACCAAAAAAAAACAACAAAAAAAAACATAACAATAATCAAAATGCAATTCAAGAATTT
>NW_021556368.1:0-289 GCF_001605985.2 Dendrobium catenatum
CGCCACTGAGATGACCCGACATACTTCTTTGGGAAGACAATTCTCATCATCTTTTTCAGCTTCCTCAATTTTAAGCTCTGTCATAAAATCACCGAGCTTGATAGGTCGCCTCACAGTCTGGTAGTACTCATCCAAACTGTCAATAACCCTTTGAGTTGCAGTCTTTTTCTCCTTAGACTTTTTCAGCTTGGTTTTCTTCTTGGATGACTTCTTCTTTCCAGTCTTTGAAGAACCAACTTGGTTGGAAAACTGCTTAGAAGTAGAAGGTCGTACCACTGGCAGTGCCTTC
>NW_021556369.1:0-1215 GCF_001605985.2 Dendrobium catenatum
ATAGCCAAACATGTGAGACGTCGGGCTGACCGTAAAGCTAAGGAGGTTAAGACACCATACACCAAGGGTCAACATAAGAAGAAGGTGTTAAAAAAAAGCTGCTTCTAGGCCCTCCCCAGCTAAGTTTGAACTTAAAAATGCTCTGATTGAAGTTGAAAGTCAAAAATCACCTACACCAAGGCCAGCTCCTACCAAAATAGAATATCCTGGTCGACAAATGATAAGTGACGATATGAGGATGTTTATCAACGCTTGTCTAGAGAAATATTCTGATATATAAGTATGTAACATTGCAAATTATGTGTAAAGGCATTCTGGTACCGATTGGTACTGGATAGTACTGGTGGGTATCGTTCGGTACTGGTGGGTATCGTTCGGTACTGGTAGGTATCGTTCGGTACTGGTAGGTACCGTTCAGTACTGATAGGTACCAGCTGGGTACTGGTAGTTACACTTCATATTTTAACACACCGACTTTTATTTTGCAGGTCAGATACAATTTATACTACAGGAAACATCCAGATTTTTAGAAGTCAAATCGATGAACTATTAACAGACCAATATCTGGACGACAACCACATCGACGCCTTCGCTAGTTTGCTCGCTGAGAAAAACAAACTTCGTCCTGGCCTTTATCAACCATTTATTTATGTTTCGAGTCTGCATTGGGTAATTGTGTTATTTTTCTTGCTGTAACTGAATATGTTTAAAGTTATCCTAAACCGAATACACATACAGGCATCCAAGAAATATGATATGGAAAGTAAGCAGTACGTGTCGCACATTAACAAAGATGCAGTAACCGCTTCTAACTTTTTGCTACTGCCAGTAAATGATAGTGAACATTGGACTCTTCTGGTTGCTTGCTTGAAGAAGGCAACTTGGTATTTTTTTGATTCGTTACCTAACCCCATGCATCGGGCTGTGCTCCCACAAGTGGTTAGTCGGGTGCTGTACATTTTAAATGTGTTGTAGACATTCATATTGTGAAATTAACGTTAATTTGACTTAGCTATGATTACAGATTGATCACTTACACGAGGAAACTCAGGGCTGCTTTCAAACTGATATCAGATCATGGAAAGTTCTGGAAGCCGAGGGAGTTCCAACACAAACCAACGGTTTTGACTGTGGGATGTTCATTTGCAAATATATGGAAATGTTATTCAACCTAACGCTGTTAAATGGGATTTACTGATGAACTTGCAAGCTGAA
>NW_021556370.1:0-274 GCF_001605985.2 Dendrobium catenatum
AGTAGCTTCAGCATTCATCAGGGAAGTGATCAGACTGTACGGAGTACCATAGGCGATCGTATCAGATAGGGACAAGGTGTTCCTCAGCCATTTCTGGAGGGAGTTATTTAGACTGCAGGGAACAGTGCTCAAGAGGAGCACAGCCTACCACCCACAGACGGATGGCCAGACAGAAGTAATAAACAGGAGCTTGGAGACGTATCTAAGATGCTTTGTTTCAGAGACACCAAAGCTATAGGCAAAGTGGCTATCCTGGGCTGAGTACTGGTACAAC
>NW_021556371.1:0-216 GCF_001605985.2 Dendrobium catenatum
ATTGAAGAAACCACACATGTTGTATTTGATGAATCTGGAAATTTAGAAGGGTCAAATAGTGTTGAAGAAGAAATTGAGGAAAACTCCCAAAAGATTGATAGATTAAACTTGGAAGAAAATGTGGAAGAAAACTTTGAAAAAGAAAACCCTTTGCCTAGAGATTTAAGATTTTCTAAAAATCACCCAAGAGAATTGATTATAGGAGAACCTAGTGAG
>NW_021556372.1:0-436 GCF_001605985.2 Dendrobium catenatum
GCTAGACTTGAAGCAATTATGGTTTTGCTAGCCTTTGTCTGTTTTAAAGGTTTCAAATTATTTCAAATGGATGTGAAAAATGCCTTTTTAAATGGGGTAATTGAAGAGGATGTTTTTGTCAAACAACATCCATGTTTTGAAAATTCTAAATACTCAAATCATGTTTTTAAGTTGAAAAAGGCATTATATGGATTAAAACATGCACCTAGGGCTTGATATGAGAGGTTGAGCACCTTCCTACTTAAAAGATCATTTGAAAAAGGAAGTGTGCATGCAACTCTCTTTTTGAAGAAATGTTTAAAGGATATACTCATTGTTCAAATTTATGTGGATGATATCATTTTTGGATCTTCAAATAAAAATATTTGTGATGATTTTTTTTTAAAAATGAGTAGTAACTTTGAGATGAGTCTAATGGGAGACTTAAGTTACTTTC
>NW_021556373.1:0-248 GCF_001605985.2 Dendrobium catenatum
ATTATAATAATAAACTAACATCAACAGAATTTCAGAACATAAGACCAAGTGAGCAACAGAGGCACAGAGCAAACCAAAAATGTTTTTTTGCAAGCTGCACTGTTGCAGGCTTGCAGAGTCGCAGACAAATATGCAAGCAGCAAGCTGCACTGCTGCCGACAACAAGTGACAATGGCCACAATAGGCTACAAGGCTACAAGCCAACAATGAATAATCCAGCATAAGTACAATACATAACCTGATATCCA
>NW_021556374.1:0-771 GCF_001605985.2 Dendrobium catenatum
TAAGCTCATTATATGTGGTTTAAAATTTCAGGTCCGATCAAGGCAACTGGAATGGAGTTCGATCAGAATGTCAGACGAATCCTTTCACTATGGATGCCTGGGGTGTTACACGTAGTGAGCGAGTGATATTGTTCAGAAATACCATTATCTGACGACGAAGGTTGAAAGGATCGTAATCGACGGGCAATAGTGATTAGAGAATACCATTGTTTGGGATAGAGGTCAGAAGGACTGTAGTCGGTGGGCGACGAAGGTCGGTATAACTGTTGTCTGGTGAAGAAGGCCGGAAGGATCATAGTCGGCGAGTAACGAAGGTCGGAAAGACTGTTTTCTAGCGACGGAGGTTGAAAGGAACGTAGTCGACGGGCGACAAAGGTTTGAAAGATTGTTGTTTGGTGAAGAATGTCGGAAGGATCGTAGTCGGTGGATGACATTAGTCAGAAAGACCGTTGTCTTAAGACAGAGGTTGGAAGGACTATAGTCGGCGAGCGATGAAGGACTGTAGTCGGCGAGCGATGAAGGTCTAAAGGATCGTAGTTGACGAGTGATATTGGTCAAAAAGACCGTTGTCGGTTGACGAAGGTCGGAAGGACAGTAGTCGGTGGGTGACAGTGGTAAAAAAGACCTTTGTTTGGAGATGGAGGTCGAAAGTATAGTAGTCAGCAGACAACGGAGGTTAGAAAAACCACTGTCAGGTGGAAGTCCAACAATAATTAGAAATAGGTGAAAGTCCTGGGTTAGTTATTGTCTGGGCAGAAGTCTATCATCAAT
>NW_021556375.1:0-355 GCF_001605985.2 Dendrobium catenatum
AGCAAGGTTAGAAAAGATCTTAATTGCATACTCCATTTATTAATTTGAGATAAACTTTTGATTAGAAAAGAAATTGTGCCACTAAAATATGTTAGAGAAAGAGACACAATAAACAGAATATTTTTACCCTTTAATATATTAAGAGATGTAAAACATTGACTACAAATTTTTAAAAGCAAGAACAAAGCATACAATATCACTTCAACGATGATTTAAAAGAAATTTAAGAAAGTGAAAAAATAAAACCAGAACAACAAACAAAAAACTAACAAAACATAAAGAAATAAAAGAAGAAAGAAAATGCAAATAAAAATCAAGTCATGCATTTATGTCAATCACACCCAATCTGGTCCTT
>NW_021556376.1:0-4261 GCF_001605985.2 Dendrobium catenatum
GGAACCACATGCACCTGATTTCAAAATTAATCTTTTTTAAATCTTCTTAAATTTCTTTGGGAAAATTTAAGGGATGATCGCTGTTATTATATCAGAAGAATTATCATTGAAAGGTGTCATCTCCTTTCGGGGAGGTACATCCTTCTTTGATAAGGCTTCGGATATAAATTCGACTATCATACTTCTTGGATATCATAACTGAATATTTAGTTGAACTTTACCTTGTCCTCTAGGGGCCATATAAAGTTCTTCTTAAAATCTGGTCATGATATTCAAGATGAGTTTCGTAATTCTAAGTCTGAATACCGTTATAAAATTTTATTTTCGTCCTTCGGGGCGATATACTTTTTCTACCGAGTTGATTCGACTCTAGAATTAGAATCCAATTTCGATTTTAAAATTCCCAAATAAAGCTAATATTTTCAAAACATGTTTTCAAAATTCCACCAACAACAATTATTTCTATATGATTGAAGATAAATATAAATCTAAAAAACTTCAATTATGCTGATAGCCAAAAAACTCCCTTTTTATTTTAATATAATAATTAATCACAATAGGCAAAGAAGTAAGCCAAGATATGAAATAAGTAAAATAAAGCTAAAGGAAAAAAACATTAGACTTGGTTTTTTATAGTGGTCGGACAACCTGACCAACGTCCACTCCCTAGGTATTCCACTGACCACTCCTCCCAGCAAGGTGGAGAAGCCTTTGTAATAAATATCAAATTCATGTCTAGTTACACCTGTTATAACCCGACCTGATAAAGGTATCTCATTAAATTTATATGATTGAACCCTGTTGCATGTGTCTATGAGTATTTTATATGCATATGAGCTCATGAATATAGCCTAAAGAGGGCCCTGGGGATTTGTATGCTTGTTTGGAAAATTTAAAATATTTTTCTTAGCATACTATGGTGCTAGGTCTAGCAACAACGCAACTAAAATAGGTACTGCAATGCTGTGGTGATGCTTAGGTTCAGGCGCCACAGTACCAACCCTAAATTTTATATTAAAATTTATATTTCCACTTTTTTTCAAAAACCATTTTCTCATTTGGGAAGTCAACTAGAGAGAGATAAAGGATATTTCTAGATATAAAGCTTGGCTTTAGATAATCCGATCTACTTTATATTATCAACCCACTTTTAAATGATGTCTAGCTCAAGGTAAGTTACATTATACCTATATCAATTTTAAAAACACAAATAATTTGAATTTTTTTATTTAAAATATATTTTTATTAAGATAAAAATTGGATAACTTTATATCGACAAAAAATTTTCTGTGCTAGAACCGTGGCCACCTCTTGGAGTTTGAGGTGTCGTTTGGAATTTCTATTCATGTGCTGTAACCGTGGCCTTTAATCCCTTGGTGCTGTTTGGTTTCCCTGGCTGTGAACCGTGGCCTTTATCTGAAGTTTGCTTGCTGTTGGTGGCTGTTTGGAGAATTTCAAGAGGTTTTTTTACTGTTTTCTGTTCAGTTTCTTACTGCTTTTGGAAGTGGTCTTTTAGCCTTCTTCTGGTGTCGTTTTAACCTTTCCATATTCCCAAATATTTGGGCTGTTGCTACCTTATTGTGCCATATAAATAGTGTTGTTTGTGGCCTGTTTTAAATAATGTTAGGAGTGGATAATTTGATTTTGTGCGGACAAAACTGAGTGGTTTTTGCTTTGGAAATCCTGGCGGGCTCTTTCTAAAGCTTCTTTCTATCCCTCCGGAAATCCTGCGGGCTCTTTCCAACCTTCGTCTTGGCTTCTAACCTCTTTCGTCTAATCCGCAAGTGCCATTTCATGTTATCCTTCTTCCTAAGTGAAGCAAACTATAGGGTCTTGTTATGTGTCATTCTGAGTCGTTTGCAAGTGTTCAAGTTGTTTGTAAGTCCTTATTATAATATGAAAATGGTGTTTTAGTTATATTGTCTAATTAGTTCCTAATTTTTATGAGTTTATTTGAATTTTTATTATTAGTAAGGGTATATGTTTTTTGTGATAAAAAATTGGTCCCTCTCCCAAATTTTTTGATTGCATCATTTGTATCAGAGCGAGTTTAGGAAGTCCTAGGTTTTGGTTTTGAGGTTTGTCAAGTCTTTTGTCAAAGTCAAGTCATTGATTCGGAGTCTTTATTTTGAGTCTAAGTTTTTTTAAATTGAGTGCCTTTTAAAGTTCTCTCTTTGAGTCTTTCTTTTGGTTCGCTCTTCTTAGCGAAATTTTATGAGAGTCAAAAAATTATTGGGAAAAATTCCAAAAAATAGCGCATCATACTTGAACAGGCGAACTTGATCCTAATGTCCCACTCGCTTTGACAGCTGTGCGATTCCATACAGAAGGTGATACTCAACGGATCCACTTCAAGATCGGCTCTAACAAATCCAAGTTATCACATGTTCTTTTTCGATCAAAAGTTCGATAAATACAAAAGGTTATCTACAACAGCAATTTGAAAAAAGAACAGGGAAGAAATTCTGAAAAGGCTGGTTGAAAAAAACTCGAAGAGACGATAGAATTATATTGATGCCGCCCAGAGAATCATACAACAGACTATTCACAGGCAGCTGAATCGCAAAAGGGGGAGTGATGTAGGCAAGGGGGGGGGGGGGGGTCTAAATCAAATCCTGAATATTGATTTTTGACTTCCCTGCTCAATTATATGTCTAGTGAAAGATTAAGCTTCATTTATGAGCCTAATTTTTAGTTTATTTATTGGATAAAAAAATTAGCTCATTACCTTCTTAAACATGGTTTCTTCTTCCCCCTCTTTTCTATAATTCTATACCTCTTCCTCTTCTTGTTGCCTCTTGGGCTGCATTGCAGTTTCGGTGGGTTTTCCTCCCCGGGCTGCTTTTAGGTTTCTCTGTCCCGTAGTCCCCTTATCTCTCATTAAATTGATGGTGCCTGTTGGTTTCTTGCTTGCGTTAGATGTTGGAACCGAAAAGATTCCCCTCCTTGGATTGCTGTGCCTTTGGGTGTTTCTCGTGTGCTTGGAACCCTGGCCACCTCTTGGCAATTTGAGTGGTGCCGTTGGAATTTACGTATTCCTGTGTGTAACCGTGCCTTTAACACTGACCCTTGCGCTGGTCGTAGGCACGCTCGAGCTGGAACCGTGGCTTTTCTATAGTTTGCTTTGCTGTTTAGTGGCTCTGTTGGGGAAATTTCAAGAGTTTTTGTGCCAGTTTTCTACTGCAGCTTTTTGGTGTCTTTTAGCCTCTTTTCTTTGTGTCTTTTAACCATCCATATTCCCAAATATTTGGGCTGTTGGCTACCCTTTTTGTGCTATAAATAATGTTGTATTGTGGCTGTTTTAAAAATGATATGTGAGTTAATTTGGAGAGATAAAAACATTCGGTGTTGTTTGGAAAAGCTTCGAGCTTTTGGTCCATTCCCTTCTTCCACCTCCTTCGAAAAATTCCCGGGGCTCTTTCCAACCTTTCGTCTCGGCTTCTAATCCCTTTCTTCTATCCGCAAGTTGCCATCCATTGTATTCCTTCTTCTCTTGGAAAGAACTTTATGTTCTTGTAAGAGCATGTAAGATCTTTGTAAGTGTCCAAGTGTAATGTTTATAAATTAAAGTTGTGTTTTGTTTTGTTAATTTTGTAATTATTATATGTTTTGTAATGTTCATATCGCAGTAAGGTCTAGTTTGATCAAAAATTTGTCCCTCTCCCGAATTTTTTATTTTGGCATCACCAGCCCTCCTTCTAAGTACTATTCCAGAGATTCTGCATTCTATGAGAATGACTCCACCTGCTGTCCCGAAGTCCAGAAACAGGAAATTGTTGTCCTGTATTCCTGGAATTCTCATTTTGCTATTTTGGAGGCCTCCAAATCCATTCCAACCAATCCAGCAGAAGGTTGTCTCTGCTCAGGAGTCCCAACCGCAGCCACGTATCTTCTCTTTAGGTAAAGTTCTTTCTCCGACTCTTTTATCTACTACCCAGTTGTGGTCTTAGTATATTCATGATGATCACGTTAATTCTTCTCCGCTAAAGCCTAGTAATTAGAAGAGTTGTGTGAGGGACCTTTCATAGACTAATCTTATTGTTAGTATCAGAATTTTTTGTTGGAACAATCTACGTATGCAATGTTGGATTAAGATGACTATCTTTTGAACTTAACTTCTATGCATGAGAATTAACCTAAGCGTGCAAACGTCATTAAGAAAATCATCTTCGCATGGGTTAGTTTCACATCAATAAGACTAGAGAGGGAGTTGAAGGTAAGCTAGAATTATGGAGGTCAACCTTAGAGTCTAAAGGTTTTC
>NW_021556377.1:0-482 GCF_001605985.2 Dendrobium catenatum
GTATATCCTCCAAATATTAGAGAATAGGAGCTCTCTCAATAACATAGGGAAGAACAAGTCACAAAACAAAATCAAAATCATGTGATAAAAATAATGGCAAGATTTTAAAAAACTTGAAAGATATAATAGAACTTTGGATATTATGTACAAGATAGATTATTGTAGCAAGTTAAAAATAATCTTAGTTTCAAATACCATTTGCTAAAATGAGTTAGACTTTTGTTTAGAGAAGAAAATCATACCACTAAACAAGGTCAGAAGGAGGGAAACCATCAACGGTATTTTTCTCTTTAACCAATTTTAGAAAAGCTAAACACTATCTTAAAAACTCCAAAATCTAAAATATTGAAAAGATTCAACATATGAAAAACCAATTATAAAAGTAAAGTGAAAACTAAACAAATTAAAATAACAACAAAACAGAAATAAAACACACTGAAACAAAAAAAAACATATTTCAAGAATTTATTGAAGCAGCAGGT
>NW_021556378.1:0-1432 GCF_001605985.2 Dendrobium catenatum
ACCAAACTGGATAACTCCCAACTCCACTTGCCACAGCAGCAGCTCCCTTTCTCCAACCGAGTTGTAGACTCTAGCCATGAAAATCCCTGGAGTCCGTCTCTGAAGAGTGAGCAACCTGATCTTCCACTCAAAGCTACAGCTCCTGTTTCCAACCTTCGAACTCCACTTTCCTGTGAATTCATTTCTTACAGCAAGAACCACAACAGTTACCTATATTCCCACGCCAAACTGATCTGATTTCCCTCTCCAGATCCTATAGAAAAGCTCAAAAATAGATTTTCTCTGTTTTATGAACCCCACAAACCTTTTAGCCGCAAGCCCGTCTGTCTCCTTCAGGTCACGCCTTCATCTCTGCCCGCCTGCAGCCTTCAAGGCCGGTCCAACTCCAGTCAAGGCCAACCGATCACTCTCTGCAACCTCACCTTCTAATTTCTCCACCTGAAGTCCTGTTGTTTTCTCCTCCATCTGTGCCCCTATAGAAGAAAGGAGCTCATACAAGCTAACTGGTTCGGATGGTTCTTCAAGCATTAAAACGTCCCATTAGCAGAGAAAAAAAAGGTTTTCATGGTTTTGGAGATTAATACAGCATTTAGCAGAAGGTAGAGGCGGTACTCAGTTAGAGAGACCTGAATGACTCAAGGTGAGAAGCTAATGGATGTGTTTTATGATGTATATTGTATTATCTCTGACCATGACAGAAAAAGGTCATCTTTGATGGATCTTCAAGCAACATCTGTTCTAGAGATACTAGAATATGAAGTGATTTTATTGGACTAAATTGTGGATTGTGCATTGCAACACTTGGAAAAGAGAGCATTAGTCTTAGTTTCTAAATACAGAGAAATTTGAAGTGGACCTATAGCTAGTGGTTTAGTCCAAAAGATTGCTCATCTAGTTGCTGAATATATGGGAGGTGAATTGATAATGCTGAGACATTGGATGAACTCAACCATCAGATTGGGGATTACTTGACGTTGCCATCCTCTAAAGAGTTATTCCTTGAAGAAATTATGTTTCTGTTATATCTACTACAAGTACTTCTTAAGAGCAGCCGATTAGAAACTACATGCAGCCTTTTATATTTGGGGAAGTGCTCTTGAATGTGCTTGATGGTTTGAAACTTGATTGTTGATTGTAATATAGTTTTGATTCCTGTAAATTATTCATGACTAATATCACTGTAGATTATAGGTTATAAATATATGTAAAAGAGAGAGAGAGAGAGAGAGAGAGAGAGAAAAAGAGAGAAGGGAAATTTGTTTTATTTTGTGCATCTCGACGACTTCACCAACCCCGCGAAGGTACGAATTTTCTAAACTCAGATTCTCGTCCTCGGAGTTGGCGGCGAACCGGAAAACCGCCCCAAGCATGCCTTTGGTGCGCGTGGTGGGATGTGACCCCGGTGCGGCGCCTACGACGAGGCGGGTAATCA
>NW_021556379.1:0-263 GCF_001605985.2 Dendrobium catenatum
CGATTTCAGCAAACTTACAGTCGAACTGAGCGTCTCAAAAATACGAACTCAACGACATCAAATTCAACTCAATCCGAGCCCAAATGAGTCCAAATCAAGGGCTCAAAGTGCTGTTGGAAGGCTCAAACCACAATTTGAGTTACCAAACGGTCTCCGATTTTGACAAACTTATACTCGAATCGAACGGCTCGACGAGATGAATCCAACGAGCCCAAGATCGCCAGATTCCGACATCAATAAGGCCTTCAAATGTCCAACGAACG
>NW_021556380.1:0-428 GCF_001605985.2 Dendrobium catenatum
TATTAGAAGATCCAAAGAGTATATCATCCACATAAATCTTAACAATGATCAAATCATCTCCAATTCTTCTAAGAAAATGGGTGGTGTCTACGCTCCCCTTAACAAACTCCCTTTCAAATAAGAATGTGCTAAGCCTATCATATCAAGCTCTTGGTGCCTGTTTTAAACCATACAAAGCCCTTTTTAATTTAAAAATATGATTTGGAAATTAGAAACTCTCAAAACCTAGGGGTTATTCTACAAACACATATGTTGCAAACCTATTTTCATGACCTATATTTTGATGATTGACAAACACTATTGATTCTCTTGGACTACTTATTTCTTCTAACTTTTAAGGAATCGAATATCGGACGAACAGACGAAGCCAGTTCAGGATTGTGTAGGTTTAAGGTTGA
This sequence comes from Dendrobium catenatum, assembly GCF_001605985.2. Lineage (NCBI taxonomy): Eukaryota > Viridiplantae > Streptophyta > Magnoliopsida > Asparagales > Orchidaceae > Dendrobium > Dendrobium catenatum. Next base: position 399 of record NW_021556380.1, read on the forward strand.
GTTAGTCTGTACTTTTGTTTTTCACTTCTT
>NW_021556381.1:0-733 GCF_001605985.2 Dendrobium catenatum
TAGTGATCTTAGCATCAAAAGAAGAAGGCAAGCATCTTAAAATTTTATTGACCCTTTAATAATTAGTTACCTCTCTTCCTAAAGCATTCAATGAGTTGATAATTTGAGTAAACTTTGTATACATGTCAGAAATTGATTCAGAATGTGTCATACAAAAAAGTTCATAGTCATATAATAAAATATTCAACCTAGATTATTTAACTTTAATAGTTCCATCATAAGTTACACACAATCTATTACAAATTTTTTTACCAGTTGCACAAGTTGAAACACACAAATAATCTTTAGATTTCAAAGCACAGAAAAAGTAGTTCAAGCATTTTGCATTAAGTTGTGCTAAATCTCTTTCATCAAAATTTCATTCAGTAAAAGGAATTTCAATTTTCATGCCATTATGTTCATGAGAAGGTGGTGTATAACTTTCTTTAATAAGCATCCACATACGATAATCAAGTGATAATAAAAACGTAGATATGCGAGTTTTCAAAAAATTAAAAGGAATATTATAAAACAAAGGTGGACGTGTAATAGAATAATCTTCCATTGTATTACGGTTACCAAAGTTAGCCATGAATCAAAATTCAAAAAGTTTTCAAACTCAATCTTAAAACAAAAACTATGATTCACCACATAAATCAAAGTGCAGAAAGTAAATGTAGAAGCAATAATAAAGAATACATAAATTTATAGTGGTTCGGTCAACACGACCTACATCCACTCCCTGGAGGCGCCA
>NW_021556382.1:0-380 GCF_001605985.2 Dendrobium catenatum
CCGGTCGGAATTGATTCTACGCGATTTTAATTGAATAAAAAAATATCAGGAGTTGATTTGATTTGGATTATATAGAATAATAGTCTTGTATTGAAGTCGTGGATATTCTACTGTAATTTGGAGAAATTTGGAATTTGTGCTTTTTGCAGGATTTTTGTGTAAATTTGATAGACTGCCGTTACTCTGCCAGATTTTCGTATTATTTCTGATTTTCCCGAAATTGATAGATTGAATTTATATGCGTATGACTATTGATATGATTGTTCTAGATTTCCTTAATATTGCTTATTGCATCGATTATTGCATTGAATATTGATTGAATTGATTGTTGCTGAAAGACATGTGGGAACCTGGTTGAACGTTGGTTGGAGATATATATT
>NW_021556383.1:0-1117 GCF_001605985.2 Dendrobium catenatum
CAAAACACAAATGAGATTTTTTATGATAAGTTATCATCTACTATGAGTCAAGAATTTGAAATGAGCATGATGACTGAGTTAACAAATTTCTTAGGGTTTAATCTAAAATAAAGGGAAGATGGAACTTTACTAAGTCAAACCAAATATATATAGATATCACTATAAGATCATAATTGTATTGAATAATAAGGTTAGAACTCACCATTTCTCATGCACTCTCTAGTTGAATCTTAAGCCATCTTAAATGAAGATTTTTAATGGAAACCATCCATTTCATGGAAAGTAAGAGAGCTTGAGAAATTATAAGATCTTCTCAGTAGCAAAGTGACAATATGTTTCAAATGAAATAGGATGAAAAAACCTATGAAAAACAAATGGAAGTGGTTGTTATTCAATACAACATGGTCGTTAAAGTGTTATACCAAAATTATGATCTATTTATAAGTGAAAGCCTTTAATTCGTTATATCTATAATGTTTTTCTACCACTCTAAATTACTCTTCAATTATTTTTCCAAATTTATAATAAATGCATATAGGATATCCATGTAGTCACTAGTATGTAGGAGCTACTAACCATAACAAGCCAAGATTTGTAAGAGTACCTCTAAACTTTTAAAACTATTATAGCACCCCACATCATCATTATTAACCTTTACTATAATTGGACTATCATAAATATGACCTTTAGAGATGAACCACTAAGAATCACTAGGATAGTTGGTCGAACCACTTTAGAGATGAACCACTAGGATAGTTGGTCGAACCACTATAAATTGATTTGCTTACTCCTTTTTTTCTTTTTTATTTTTTCATTCTATTCATTTAATTATTATTATTTTGTACTATGTAGTGCTATTTTTATTGGACTCTATATTATAAAAAAATTTAACTTGTGATAGTTTGACTTTCTTTTGATCTTGTTTAGAAGCATTAAAAATAGTAATAAAAAATTCCTTCTATATAATTAGTTAAGTGTTTCAATTAAAAAAAATTATTTTTATATACAATTGTCCTTAAAACAAATAATCATACTTTTATTATTTAAAAAAAGAGGCGAAATTGGTATTTTTAAAGCATCTTCATAATTTTAAAATTATTTAACGATAGTAATTTAT
>NW_021556384.1:0-236 GCF_001605985.2 Dendrobium catenatum
AGAGACACTAACATTAATTATCCCAAGAACCTAAACAATTGCTTTGCACGAAAAAACACACCCAAGCCAAGGAACCGAAGAGGCAGCCACGGGAGATGAGGAAGCCGCACGGAACCAAAGAGCCACGGCCACGGGAAAGAGCCCAGGCACGAAAAACCAGCAGCCGGCCGGAATCCAAGGTGGAAAATGCATTAAAAATCATGGTGGAATTCAAGGAGCCACACATGGGAAAATAA
>NW_021556385.1:0-205 GCF_001605985.2 Dendrobium catenatum
AAAATTTGAATAACTTTGTATTAACAAAATTTTCATCAAGTAACTTTTTATATGTTATAAAGATCATGATTATGAGCATTTTGAATATTTATTTCAGATTTTTCACTGGGTGATTTTAAAAATACAACAATTTTTGTCTTTTCCAAATTTTATTTTGATATCTAAATTTAAATTAACGTGCAAGAGTTACTGGCCCGAAGACTCG
>NW_021556386.1:0-304 GCF_001605985.2 Dendrobium catenatum
AGTAGTACCATCCATAGAGTTAGTAAAAATTAACTTGTAGATATTGATATAACAAGTCATCCCAGAATAGTAGACCCAGGGAGAAGATGAGCAGCACATAGGGTTCAAATCATAACACCAAAAGAGCCAATCATGTCTCAAACCCAAACCATTATTTTTGATAGTGGCCCTAAATTTCAAAACATTAATGTAAGAAAATTACCAGTCATTAGTAGAATTAAAACCAAAACATAAATCACACCTAACCATAACCAACAAATGCTTATGAATATAGATAAATCAATCAATAACACTTTTCTAGCGA
>NW_021556387.1:0-301 GCF_001605985.2 Dendrobium catenatum
AGAATGTCGATCAAGGAGTGGGAGGAATAATCTAATGACTGAAGACACATTTGCTGGCTCCAACGCAGTCCCCTCTCCCTCCCAGCCGGCGACGCCGGGACCTATTGGGAGATCAGTGATTCCAATCGTGAACAAGCTGCAGGACATCTTTGCGCAGCTGGGGAGCTCGTCGACAATCGACCTACCGCAGGTGGCGGTGGTTGGGAGCCACAGCAGTGGAAAGTCGAGCGTATTGGAGGCGCTGGTAGGCCGCGATTTCTTGCCGCGTGGCTCCGATATTTGCACACGACGCCCGCTGGTG
>NW_021556388.1:0-305 GCF_001605985.2 Dendrobium catenatum
TTGGGAAAACTTTTGATTAAACTAGTGGTTTTGCTTGTTTTTGAAGTCATTTAAACGTTGGCTAAGATTTGATTTTTGAAATCCATGAAAGTCTTGCTTAAAGGTTTTGGCCCTTTAGAAATTCCAAGGAGGTGAAAAGGTCAACTTAGAATTAGATTTGGAATGAGAGCCAAGGGAAGGTGGAGTAGGAGCACTTGATTATGAGGGAAACCCAGAAGTACTCAAACTATTCTATATTGGGCTTTACATTTTAGAAATCTAATTTTGATTTAAGTTGACATTTTTATTAGAATGTTGGGGCTTAC
>NW_021556389.1:0-859 GCF_001605985.2 Dendrobium catenatum
GAGTAAGGCATGTCCAGCCTTTGGGTCAGCCTTCTGGATGTCCCAGGGACACCTGGCATCATCTGAGGATGTGGTGAGTCAATCCCAGCCATCCATTTGGCTTGGGGGCGTTTGAATAGGGGGGAAAGGCCCTAATGTCTCATATTCGAACCCTAACTCTCTCTCTCTACTCAAGCCCTCTCAAACCCAGCCCCCTGTTCCATTGAGCTCCCCAGATATCTCCCAACATATCCCCATTCAAACTCCAGCGATCAAGGCCGTCTCCGACGATCTTCCGGCGAGACCTAGCTTAATCCAGGCGATTTCGGGGCACGGAGTCAACTAGGGATCTACACTTGGACAATCTACAAGCTCAACCATCCTTTAAACGGTCCAAACCGTCTATTGAATCGCTGTAAATCTCTAAACCTAGTTTAAGACACCTAGTTTAAATAACTTTTGATTCAGTGTATCTTAGGCTATAAAATTGCTTCCCCAAAATTTCTTTTCACTATCTTAATCCATGTTTTAAATTTTGTTTAATTTGATCGTCGGGTTTAAGAGAACGAGCCAAAAAACCGTTCCTAGGACGTTTTCGTAGCCTGCTTCAGGTGCGCGTCGTCTGGACCGTTGATCACGAGATCAACGGTTCAGATCGAGCTTTTTTACGGTCTGTTCCGACCGTGTATCCGATTCGGGGTACATTCTTTGGTCCGGCGATATCTGGGCCATCCATCCCAGAACGCGGGATGAACTACCTGCCGTCTGATCCCGTTTGATTGAGATCGAATAGCGGAGTTTGATCTTCGCCATTGGATGGAACTGGCGGAGATCCAACGGTTGCGGGATAAGGCTGACGTGGTTAAGTGAACCGCGTCCT
>NW_021556390.1:0-527 GCF_001605985.2 Dendrobium catenatum
CCCAGATCAAAGCTCCCTACAAGCAAAACTAGGGTTTTCTTCTTCATATTTTTCTTCTTTTTGAATTAAGAATTATATCAAAAGAGAATCAAATTGGAGGTAGAAATTCAATATTTTCGAATCTTGTAGATGATATATATATATTACATCTAATAGAACATCAATGCTTGATGATGAACTAAAATTTTGAATTCTCAAATTCAAGTGTTAAAAATACTATGGGATGAATAGGTCCTGTGATATTCAAGATTTAGAAAGGGAAGCCACCTTTTTTTTTTTTTGCTACACATTTAATGAATGTGTTTCTTTTTTCTTTTCTTTTCTTTTCTTTTCCTTCTTTCTCTCTCTCTCTTTTTTTTTTTAAGGAGGCTTCCTTTATTTAAATCTTGAAATAATTATTTCAGTTGTAAAATCATCTTCCAAATATAAGAATAGAAAATTAACTTTCTCATACAAGAAAGATGGATTTATAAATTGGACCCAATCGTATAGTATGAATAAACAATTTGAATGAGATAATTATGAAA
>NW_021556391.1:0-267 GCF_001605985.2 Dendrobium catenatum
TATCCAACTGATTTTACTCTTTTTGATTAGACAATTTTTGAAAAACAATTGAACACTTATATTATGGACATGCGATGTGATGATCAATTCTTTTCATTAAAAAATATAGAAAGTCTTGTTGAGAAAATGATCGAAAGTAGGAATGATATTATATATCATCTTATTTTTAGACTACTAAAATTGACATTAATATTACTCGTTGCAACAGTACGTGTTGAAAGTATTTTCTAGCATGTATATTATAAAAAAAAAGGACTACAAAAAATA
>NW_021556392.1:0-231 GCF_001605985.2 Dendrobium catenatum
GTATGACACATAATAATGTCATACTCATTTTTTAGGAGTACTTCTGATATAACTAGTGTGTTGACCTTCAGTATGAGAAATAACAGCATTTTTCTTATGTTTTAGGGGATGCGTTGACTGACATGAAAACTAAATTAAATGCTTATAGTAATCAGCTTGCTGATTGGAATCAGAACCAGGTTAATCCTTGCACTTGGAATTCTGTTATTTGTGATGGTAACAACAAAGTCA
>NW_021556393.1:0-369 GCF_001605985.2 Dendrobium catenatum
CATCTTCTTCTGCTTGTTTGCTTTTAAAAGGGTTAACGTATTACGGAAAAAAATTTGCTTTTTGTTATTCTTCTATTCTATTTCTTATTAATCTTGTTGAAATTCTTTAAATTTTTTTATCCAAGTCATAAATTGACTGTGAAGATGGACATAAAACATTCTCCTTCTCATGTCTGTGTCTTAATGAATCAGGCATCTACCTGCGTCAACTGCCTAGCTAAGGATAGCACTATCTACTCGTTAAATGAGATGGGTTTTCACGACATTGTTCTGAGGCTTAGGAAAGTTGAATATGGTGAAATTTAGCAACTGTTTTGTTTAATTGAGCTTTGAACTACAAAAGCTGACACCTATACCTAAGTGCATTTT
>NW_021556394.1:0-2622 GCF_001605985.2 Dendrobium catenatum
ATTATGTAATAAATAATAATATTATTAAAAATTAATTAAACTAACATAATCTAACAAGTGATTTGACTAATTTTCAATACTTCAAAGTTCATAAACAAAAAAAAATAACATAACAAGAGTAAACAAAAATTCATTGAAGTTACCCATAGTCACCGGTAGAAGCACAAATAAGAGCTCATTTATCCAATAGCATTCTGACATAGATGGCTGACCTTGCTTCGCAACAAGACATAATGGCGTTGCTACCTTATCATCAAGAATCGGCGACAAACTCAATTTCCCATGAAAAACGTGAACATAATCCGATCAGAGGCTCAAAACTAAAAGCTCAAATTAGGAAAAATGTGAACATAATCAACACAAGAATTGACAGTTAAAAAAAAAACATCAGATAGAAGACTTGCATAGAAGATGACAAACTCAATTTCCCATGGATCGAAAACGGTCTCCTTCTGCAAGTACTATTTTTCAAACTCAAAATCAGAAGCTCAAACAAATAAAACAAGAAATTTTAACCAATTAGAGAAGAAATAGCTGGGTTTTATCTGTGAATAGTGAATGCAAGAAGAAGTGTGAGGAGAGTAAATGAAGAACTCACAATAGTGAGTTGGAGAGGAGGAATTGAGCATGAGATGGGTGGATTCGGTTCAGTGTGGGCTTTGTTAAAGAACATGAGACGGGGACAGGAGTCGGGATCGGGAGAAGCTTATGTGAGAACAGGAAGATGATGAATACTATGTGAGTTTTTTGATACGGTATAAGTTGGATTTTTATTAGGTCCGGACACCTGCGTAGCTCTACATCCGGACACCAATAACATGTCGTCACGTGCTCTTACTCTTTACCGCGCGGCCCGACGACCCGACCCGGACCCGGACCGGAACCCGGTATTGCTATGTTCGTGTATTGCTAGGTATTGCTCGGTATTTATAGGTATTGATTGGCAACAATGAGAAATACCGCTCTGTCAAGATCAATACCGAGCAATACCGAGTAATACCTAGCAATACCGAGCAATACCTAGCAAAACCGATACATAGAAATACCGGGTTCCGGTCTGGGTCGGGTCGTCGGGCCGCGCGGTAAAAGGTAAGAGCACGTGGCGACATTTTATTGACTTCCGGATGTAGAGCTATGTTAGGTGTTCAGACCTAATAAAAATTCGTATAAGTTAGTGTTTTTTTTATTTCTTTTACACTGTCATATTTAATAAAGACGACACAAAACACATTTTACTTGAACAAACTAGTTTTCTGGAATTGTTATCAGTTTTGTGGTTCAGTGGTTGAGCCACTAGTTCAAACAGTTTGACACTGATTCTTTGCAAAATATATTATTAAGTGAACCGCAATCGACCGACTAACTATTTCGCGGTTCAACCGATTGAATCGGTTAGTCCGATCTGATTTTCAAAGCTTTGGTAAAACCACATGGCTTGGCCTAATTGAAACGACTCTAATAGTGTCTGTTTTGAGTTACAAATGATGTCATTCCATATGATTGTTAAAGGTATAGATAAAACATAGTAAGCATGCAACACATAAAATATGTTTTTTTGGTAAAAGTTGTAAAAGCCTTATCATATTAGATTTGTCTTTGAGAAATATTTTGTTGTTTATTTTGATTGTTCTCCTTTGAGGAGGGGAGATTGGCGATTGCGAAGTCTCGCATAACTTTTAGTATTGATACCAAGAGTCTGAGTTGGTGTCCCAACATGTATTTGTCTTATAGGCTATGTTGTGTGTTGACGTTGTTGATAATGACATGTGACTAAGTCAATCGACATCAATATAGCTAGATAATAATTATTAGAGGATCATAATTGGATAATAGTGGTTAAAGAACCATAATTTGGTAATCATAGTTAGAAAGTTGTGTTTGGTTGACACTGATTTGAGGATTATAGTTGAGCGACAATGGTCAGAGGATTGTATCAAGGCGATGGTGGTTGGAGGACTATAGTTAGGAATACGAGGACTAGAATCAGGTCATGGTGGTCACAAGATCATAGTAGGGCGATAATAGTTAGAAAAATGTAGTAGGACGATGGTGACTTGAGGATTAAAGTTGAGGGCTATATTTAGTTGGCAGTGATCAGAGGAACAAGTAATGTGATAGTGGGTGAGAGATCATAGTCAGGAAATGGTAGCGAGGAGACATTAATCAAGTGATGATGTTTGGAAGATTATAATTGGGGGATGGTGGATAGATGATCATAATTGGGTGACAGTAGTCAGAGCAACATAGTTGGATAATGGAGGTTCAATAATCATAGTCATGAGTGAATTGTTAGTTGATTGAATTCATGTGACGGGGGTTTAAGGACCTAATTTGGGTGATGGTGCTTAGATGAACAAGTTAGGCGATGGTGATAGGATGATTGTAGTTGGGCAAATGTAGCCGAAGGACTATAATGAGGTGATGATGGTTGGACAAATGTTGTCGGGCTATGGTGGTCTAATGGCAATGGTGGGGTGGTTGTCCAATGATAGAACTGGATAATTGTCTGGCAGTTAGGTGATGGTTCGACAATAATGATTTGTAGCGATCTAATGGCGATGGTTTGGTGTGGATCTAGTAGTGATGCTCTAGCGAAACATCGAGATTCTTTAAGCTTCTAAG
>NW_021556395.1:0-233 GCF_001605985.2 Dendrobium catenatum
TTAGTTGTGCCAAGCTCATTAATATCTAGTGGAGAAGAAGCTCATTATGAGCTGATGTCTTGCTATAAAATTAAGGTTGGGAGCAAGATTTGGTGGGTGGAACTTGATCTTTCACATTCTTCTTGAAATTGAGTTGATGCAGCCTTTTTCTTCTCTGGAAATGTCCCTCACGGGCTGCTGCTGCTTCGGGTATGGAGTGCCTCTTCGGGTGCTGTTTTCTTTACTGATTTGGC
>NW_021556396.1:0-208 GCF_001605985.2 Dendrobium catenatum
CACTCTAAAATTGATATTCTAACTTAAGAAAAAAAAAATATTGAAATTATTCTAGATGTCTTCATACATGAAAAAAAAAATCTAATTTAATTTATATGCTCATACATTATAAAAGCAATGAATAATTTATCTTATTACCAGGATCATTTGTCATCATCTCACTTTTTATACTAAAATTCAAGAAATTTAAATATTTTTTATTTGTCAA
>NW_021556397.1:0-323 GCF_001605985.2 Dendrobium catenatum
TGGTGGGCAAGAACTTTACTCTTTCAAAAATTTTTTTCACTACTGAATCTTAGAGGAGGCTGAAACATCACCATTTTATTTTTAGTAAACGCTTCTTAATTTCACCTGAAAGGATGACTTTGAGGCAAAAACATTTGATGACAATCGAACCAAGTGTTCTTCCTACCATACTTTAAAGTGAATGATTTTGTATTTTCCATATAATATGGACAAGCAAACTTGCCTGAAGTGTTCCAACCTGAGAGCATATCATATGCTGGAAAGTCACCAATTGTCCAAAGTAATACTACTCTTAGTGTAAAATTCTGTTTGGTGGAGATATC
>NW_021556398.1:0-205 GCF_001605985.2 Dendrobium catenatum
GGCGGGAGGGGGTTCTTCAGTAGGATGTTTTCTGTAATCTGGCTGAGGGTTTTTTGCCTGTGTTGCTTAGTTAGGTACTGGTTTGCTTCTAGCTAGTGCTTTTAGCCTTTGGTTAGTGTATTTTTGTTGCTTTGGATTTTCTCTTTGGGGGCTGGTGTCTGGTCTTGAGGCCTTCTGCTGCTGGGTTTACTTTGTGGTTGTCTAT
>NW_021556399.1:0-314 GCF_001605985.2 Dendrobium catenatum
TTTAATTCTTTATATATATAATATTAATATTAAAATAAATTTAATTATTTTTAAATTTATCATGATTTAGGATTTAGGGTTGTAGCTTATATATAAGCATCATAAGGGGTGTCAAAAAATGACCCGAACTACCAGCCTGACTCAGAACGAACAAGAATATATGGGCTCAGAATGAACTCTTAATAAATAGGTTAGGTTCGGATCTAGAATTATGACTTGTTTATTAAATAGTTTGGGTTAGTTTAATTTGACTTGTGGATCCTTTTTTGTTACTCAAAATAATCCCTTTTTTGTGAATTTTTTTTTTTGGATTG
>NW_021556400.1:0-237 GCF_001605985.2 Dendrobium catenatum
ATAGATCATTATTTTAAGAAATTAGTTGACTTAATAATATCATTTTGATGATTTGGGGCCCATTAGATTCACCACATTGAGATGCCTTTTTTGACTATAAATATATTAGATTTGAAGATCATTTAGTCCTTCAATTAATATTTATATACTTTAATAATGCATTAAGTGCTTAATTTAGACGCATTTAATTGAATCGGATTACTTGTGATATTGATGGCTTTGTCTCATTGAGACGTT
>NW_021556401.1:0-267 GCF_001605985.2 Dendrobium catenatum
AACTCTTTTAGGTTATCTATAATTGACGTCTATACTTATTATATTTTTCTTTAGTATGAGAGAGTGTGATTGTAATTGGTAACCTTGGACACACACACTGGGGAGTGTAAAAAGTTGTATTTTTTAAGCTAATAAATTTATACAATTATAGATCGTATGAGATGATTTGATCATTTGTTCCTCTAGAACGGAGTAGTTCAAACCATGATAGAAAAAATTTTCTAAGTTCTATTCATATTGTATGAAGTTATATTCCTACATATAATA
>NW_021556402.1:0-302 GCF_001605985.2 Dendrobium catenatum
ATATAAAATGATTGATACTATAAACAGAAAATGAGGACGAATACAATACCAACAAGCTTAGAAAGAGCTCTCCAACTGCAATGGCCATGCTTCTGGATGTAATGAACCAACTTATGATCTTCTTCAAGTGTCCAAGGGCTATTCTTAAGGTCACTATCATCCCAATAAGGTGATCTTCCCATGAGAAGAGAGTAGAGAATGATGTAGAAAGTAATGGAGTTGGAGAAAAAAAAAATGAAAGTCGGTTATATCCCTTATTTATATGGTTGATCAAGTTTGGGTTGGCTCGGAATTTATGGGAT
>NW_021556403.1:0-262 GCF_001605985.2 Dendrobium catenatum
AGGGAGAGAGAGAGGGAGAGAGAGATAGAGAGGGAGAGGGAGAGAGAGAGATAGAAAGAGAGAGTGAGAGAGAAAAAGAAAGAGAGAGAGAGAGAGAGGTAATAAAGAGAGAGAGAGAAAGAGAGAGAGAGTGAGTGAGTGAGCGAGAGAGAGAGGGAGAGCATTGTAGAGGTAGACCTTCAAATACTTGGTTAGAAAATATTAGAAATGACCTTTCTTTATTATATTTAGATGAGAATTTAACTTTTAACATGTCACAAGG
>NW_021556404.1:0-382 GCF_001605985.2 Dendrobium catenatum
GTGAGAGAGTGTTATGAGGGTTTAAGTGGGGATATTTTGGGTTTTTTTTTTAGATTTTTTTTTAAAATATATCTTTCTATCCCTCTCTATAAATTACTTTTTATAATTATATGGTATGAAAATTTTTTTGGTGCGTCGAGTCAGTCGCCACGTCGTCGTTGTTCGACCATGTCGTCGCCTCAATTTATGTTCTCAAAATTAAAATTTTTGCTGATCGATGATCTTAATCATTATGGGCGTTGATCTTAGTTGTTTCCGCTACTCCTATCACATCAGCGCTGCCTGTTTTGTGAACGAATATTATTTTGGCGATTTTGGTTTTTGATCGACACGTGTCAGGTGAGTTTTGTGCGATTTTGAGATCTTTTATTTTTTAAATTCT
>NW_021556405.1:0-301 GCF_001605985.2 Dendrobium catenatum
GTATGCTTGCTTTTTTTAGAAGATTTATCTCTAATTTTTCTTGTAGATATCATCCATTTGCTTCCCTTATGAAGAAAGATGTTCATTTTCATTGGGATGAGTATTTTTAAAAGGCCTTTCATGTTACAAATCTAATATCAAGAAATAGAATTTTGATGATAGTAAACACTTCTGTTTCTCTACAACTGCCTTGCCTACTAATATTTTAGGTCTATAAGATCAAACTATAATTTTAACCAGCTCAAGATTGGGTAGATTAGGTCTAAGTTAGTTTGTAATCTTTTCCCTTTCTTGAGTCATT
>NW_021556406.1:0-292 GCF_001605985.2 Dendrobium catenatum
TTGATTATTTTCTGGAGAATTTTAACCGGGTATTTTTTGATTCCGCGGTGTTTTATTTCGACTGCAATTTTTGACGATATCTAAAAATGTTGTGGCAGTAGAATAAAAATCTTATATTATTGCTGTGAATATTCTGTGGTAATTTGGTAAAATTTTGATTCTGTCAATTTTGTGTAAATTTCGTATACTGCCGTTACGCTGTCGGATTTTCGTACGATTTCTGAATTTGTTCGGATTTGCTCTGAAATGACATATTATGATTTTGTATGCTTTTGGGAGCCATAAGGGGAAG
>NW_021556407.1:0-356 GCF_001605985.2 Dendrobium catenatum
TATTTATAATTGAGTCAATTAAATTCGTGATTAATTTAAAATTAAATTATTATTTGACTTATATGGCATCCCAATTAAATTTGTATGGAATTAGTTATTGTGTAGAGACCGAGTATTTATTTTATATTAATGATGGATTGAAATAAAATAAATATACTTAAAGTATAAAAGGATCGTGGTCCCAAGTTTAAACGGTTAATTTCTCATTTTTCGCAAACATGGAAGATCAAAAACATCGATTTTGTATTTCAATGGATTCATATACGCTTCCTATATTTTTTCTCGGTGATTTGACATGTATTTTGGAGGTAATAAAATTATTTTTTATCTCCATTAATTTTATCCTAACAAAATTA
>NW_021556408.1:0-292 GCF_001605985.2 Dendrobium catenatum
AAAGGAAGACATCTACCTACCAACATGCAGCTGTGGCAGATGCACTGAAAAGACCAAGGACCACAACCAAATGCATAGAAACTACGACGAATACAAGCATCTACGAACGAAGCAGGAGATTCGTTAGTGCACTACGATTCACCTACAGAAAGTAACGAGTAGTGCACGACAATCCACCTGTACGAAGCAGCGAATAACTCAATTCATAAGCTGCTACGCCACACCACCGGATCTGCAACCTCCGTACAAGCAGACAGAAGACGTCTATTCCAAGAACACCCCCGCACGTGCA
>NW_021556409.1:0-296 GCF_001605985.2 Dendrobium catenatum
CAGAGACCTCGGCATCACAAGGTGGCCGCATCGCAAGCTGAAGAGCTTGAACACACTCATAAGTAATATTCAGGTAATATTTATTAATTAAGGAGCAGTAGTAAATGTATGCATCAAACACTCACTAATCTATATATCTTTCTATTTATTTATTTATTTATAATTAGTATATCATTGTGTATGACATAAAATTAATTAATCATAAATACAACATAACTTAACAACAATTATTAGAAATATCTTTTTTTTTTTCAAAATTGATTAATTTTAATTATTTCTTTTATGCACTAAAAAGA
>NW_021556410.1:0-3384 GCF_001605985.2 Dendrobium catenatum
CGGGATCTGGGAGGAGATCGGGAGGTTGGATGTCGGGGAGAGGGGTTCGGCCGGCTTTGGCCTTGGCTTCGTCGACCAGAGGCGTCGAACGAAGTGGCCGACGGGATTCGGCTGTGGCAGTCGGAGTCGGCAGGAACTCGCTCGTTGGGTTCGGCCAGAGCTCTGGGAGAAGGTCAGCGGCTTCAGAGGGATCGGGTATGTAAGAGAGCTCCTCCCTCTCTCTCTCTCTCTGTCTCTCTCTCTCTCTCTCTCTCTGCTTGTGCGGCCGAGAGGTCGGAGGTGGAAGATGCTTTGATTGGAGGAGGGAGGAGGGAGATCGGGAGAGGAGAGATCGCGTGGAGTCGGACGTGAAGAGCAGCACCCGAAGACTCCATTTGTTCTGCTATTTAACGATGCGTTTGGGCTCTCGATCGAGGTGAGGTCGCAGATTTTCAGCAGGATTTACGGAGAAGCGACGCGAACGTCGGCTGGATTTACGGGATTTGAATGGTTCGGCAGTCCGAGGTTTCAGCCAGTAGGATATCAGGGATTTGGCAGAAGATTTATAGCAGAGGTATGATTTCATTTTTACTTCCATTGGGTATTATACAGAGGTCAACAAATGCCCCCCAACAAATGTGGTTCGCGTCTAGAGCGAATCACGTTTGTTGTAAGCTGATTGATCATGTGGATCTCTAGATATTTGTTCTAGATGTCACACTAGGGTTTTTATTCAGTGGACCTCCAAAAGTTTATTTGGATGTCACACTGAGATTTTCATCTAGTGGATCTCCAAAAGTTTATTTGCATGTCACACTAGGATTTCTTCCTCCATAGATCTTTTAGATGTATCCATAGATGGTTGAGATACTGATTCTTTTTTGTCCTATGCTTTATGCTGCGGACATTAATGGATAATTATCTGATTTGTCTTTGTTGACTTGTCAGGTGATTTTTGTACCTTCTGCTCTATGCTTCTAGCTTTGGCGGGCTTGTTGAAGGAGTAGATGCTAATGACCTAAACTCTTAGGTTTGTATTAGGTTGATGGCGAAAAGTCATCGGTCCAGAGCTTTGTGCATAACGGACTTGTTGATGACGAAATCCTCTTAGTTCAGCCTTGGGCTGTGTGTGAACTTTGGGATAATTTTCTTCGGTCCTTTGCTTTGTGCTTTGGCGGACTTGTTGAAGAAAAATTCCTTCGATCCCCGCTTTGTGCTTTACGGATTTGTTGAAGGATTTGCAGGTTTTGGATTCAGTTGATAGTACCGAACGTAGGTAGTATCTTGATCCTTAACCACTTGAGAAGACTTTAATCTGAGTCACTTGAGTTCATCAGATTGAGAGAGCTAGAATTTGATAGCTCTTTGTCCTCTGGTTGCTGAGATGGGGGGTCCTCTACTGCGGCCTTTCTTATGGCTTGTTGAGTAGACGGAGCTGCCAGCGATCCGGCCATATTTGGGCTTGTTGGATCCGACCTCTTACACCCATTCAGGCTTCAGACTTGAGCTATGGGAATTGCGCTCCCCAATATTGATTTTGCTGAAGTTGGTAGATTTGGAGTCATCCTTTGTGGTTTTGAATTTTGGAGCCTACGAACACTTGGTAGTTGCTCGAGACTCAGCTTCCCATTGGAACTTTGATTCTCCAGTCATTTTGGAGAACTTTGCAGACTATGATCACTTAAATTGGTCGAGTCAAATTTGTTTTCGTACTTCCTACAGTCCCTACTAACGGGTTGACGAAGTGGGGGTTCCGCTACTACGGCCTTTCTTATGGCTTGTTGAGTAGACGGAGCTGCCAGAGATCCGGCCATATTTGGGCGTGTTGGATCCGACCTTTTACACCCATTCGAACCTTAAGCTTCAGGCTATCGAAAGACTTTAAGCTTCTTCGGCTCAATTTTGTAGGAGTGTGTAGCCACAAAAGTCTTTTTCTTAACCTTTGAGTCTTGGTTTGTTGGAGAAGACGGTGTCTCTAACATTTGAAAGATCACCTGCATATACTTTGGAAAACAAATATTTGTATTTTTTTTTAGCACAAAAGAATATCTGAATTGATAATTTTAAATATTTATTCGGGGATCTCGGCATGCAGCGCGATGTCGACCCAAATAAATATTTAAAATGCCCCCCGTCTCGCAGGGACATTTCAGAATGGAATAGATTTGAAATATAAAATTTTAAATATTCATTTGGGGATCTCGGCGTATAGCACGATGTCGACCCAAATGAATATTTAAAATGCCCCTTGTCTCGCGGGGACATTTTGGATAGGCTTTTGTATCTTTGAGATTTTAAATATTTATTTGGGGATCTCGACACGCAGCGCGATGTTGACCCAAATAAATATTTAAAATGCCCCCAGTCTGATGGAGGATTTTGAAATGCGTTCTTGCTATACAAGAGAATTTCAAAATATAAATATATACATGTTCTGATAACTATGTATATAAAACTTTGTTCATCACAAAATACATTAATTATGAAACTTTTATGCATGATACTTCTTTAAATGTCGACCGTTGATAGGTGGCATGGGCCTCTGACCGTTCAGATCGATCAGCTGATATGCTCCTCCTTGGTACACCTTCTCGATGACGAAGGGGCATTCCCAATTGGATACGAATTTGCCGCCAATTTTTCGGTGTGGAATGATTGGTCTTCTCAGCACCAGGACCAATTCCCCTTCTTGAAAGGTCCGAGGATGCACCATACGATCGAATGATTTTGCCATTCTTCCTCGGTAGATTTCCATATTTTGTTGAGCTTGTAACCTGATTTCATCGAGTGCATCAAGCTCTTCCATTCTGAGACGGGCATTTTGTTCTTGAGTGAGCTCATTCTGAACTGCTATCCGAAGTGACAGTAACTCAATCTCTAATGGTAATACGGCTTCAACACCGAACACCAATGAATAAGGAGTGGCTTTGGTTGGCGTCTTGTAGGTTGTACGATAGGCCCATAGAGCTTCTGCCATCTTCGTATGCCACTCTCTTTTGTTCTTGGTGAGGATCTTCTTCAACAATTTCACCAGCGTCTTGTTGAAGGCTTCCGCCAATCCATTCGCCCTTGGATTGTATATGGAGGAATATCGCCAATTGATTTTGTGCCGATCAACGAATTTATAAATTTTTGTACTTTTGAAGGTTGTTCCGTTGTCTGAGATTATACGACGTGGCACACCGAATCTGTAGACTACATTATGGGTAAAGAAATTGATCACATGCTCGGATGTGACTTCTCTGAATGGAGCTGCTTCTGCCCACTTGGAAAAGTAGTCCGTCGCTGCTAGAATAAAACGGTGTCCCGCTGATGACGGCGGATCTATTGGCCCGATTATATCAGTGCCCCAGCATTCGAATGGCCAGGAAGCTATTGTTGGGTGTAGTGGATTTGGAGGCTGAT
>NW_021556411.1:0-277 GCF_001605985.2 Dendrobium catenatum
AAGGAACGGATTATAGAATAGTCAGAATTAAAGGACATGTTGGCGAGAAAGTAGTGAAAGGTTTCTTTAATGTAGAGATAGATGAGGGTAAGAATAAAACCAAACTGTGTTGAGGTAAATATCTTCATTACCTGAAAGGTAAGTTATTATTGGATTAGGATTCTGGAGGGTGTGATCTTCGTTGAGGTAAACCTAGGAAAAGATTCCTCGTTTACTTTAGAAAGGAAGTTATTAGAAGAATTTCTATGTGGTTTCTTTGCCAGAATCTTCTGTCTCT
>NW_021556412.1:0-748 GCF_001605985.2 Dendrobium catenatum
TCATGACTTTTATGTTCTGTCTTTCTTTCTGTTCAAATGCCATGTACTGTATCTGTAGATGATTGTTTTGAGGAAAATGAAAATATAGATGTTTTGTTCCGCTGTGTTTGATGATTCATAGTAGCTCTGTGGTGTGTGTCTGTTGAGTTGATTAATTTGGAAGAGTCAGTTCAGTAACCAAATTCCAAAGCCAAATCCTGGATAAAAAAGTTTTGTCGCGGTACGGCTCGGGCGGGATCCGTCCCCGTCGGGTCGGGTCGTGACAAGTTGCCCCTGCATTTTTGAGCTCGAATGGCATTACCAGGTAACAATATAACCCTTTATCTGTTTGAAAAGATGTTGCCTCCTCATCGGCATGATCCATTTGTATTTGGTTGTATCCGGAGTAGGCATCCATAAAGCTTAACATTTGATGTCGGGATGTGGCATCGACTAGCTGGTCTATTCGGGGGAGCGGGAAGCTGTCCTTGGGACAAGCTTTATTGAGATCTGTATAGTCCACGCACATTCTCCAAGCTCCACTTGTTTTTCAAACCATCACGACGTTGGCTAGCCAAGTTGGGTAGTGTACTTCCCTTATAAATCTTGCTTTTAGAAGCTTATCAATCTCCTGTTCGATTGCCAGTTGACGTTCTAGGGCGAAGTTTCGTTTCTTTTGAATTACTGGCTTATATGCTGGGTTGATCTTGAGGGAGTGCATAATTACTTCAGGATTAATGCCGGGCATATCAGCTGAACTCCATGCAAA
>NW_021556413.1:0-1579 GCF_001605985.2 Dendrobium catenatum
ACCGCCACCACCTGCCAGGAGCCAGCAGCATTCACCAGTGCAGGGTCAGGGACATTTAGATCCACCTCTTGTTGTACCTCCATACTTCCCTGACCACTTCCCTACTCACAGCTCGACGAGTCCTCGCTTCCCCTTTCCAGATCAGACACATGCTTCTCCATTCTATCCATATTGCCCCCCACCATCATCACAGGCAGCTGGTCCATCCACTTGTCCCAGCCCTCCTTACCATTACCCATATTACTACCCCTATCCGGTGTAGCATGAACAGGGTGGACCATCAAGACCACCTGAGGTTGGCGCTAGCAATCATGCAGCAGCAACAGATAAGCATCAATACATTGAGCCTGACGGTGATAAGTAAGCACAAGAATGGGTTCAATCTAGAGAGATTGAAGAAATGAGAAAAGTTCAGAATGAAATGCAAGCAGAGTTGCAATCCTACAGAGCTGAAAAACAGAGGAAGAAGGACCAACAAGAGCAAGCATCTGCAGACAATGAGGATACATATGAGGATTAGATATTTTTTATGTTTGATGATTGTTTTAATTAGAACTTGTTAACTTCTGAACTTGTGATTGTAACATTATCATGAACTTACTTGTGAACTTGTGATTGTAATCTTATGAAGAGCTTGTGATTATATTTATAATTTATGGTTCTGATGAATATAGAGGCGTGTTTCCCAACATATCTTGCTCTTTCTGCAGGTTTAGACTTTAAGGTGAACCTCCCTCAAATAGAAGGGATGCTGTCAATTTTTTTTTTAGGTGCTACAGGTTTCCGACAACTAACCGGCTGTTTGGCCGCCGGAAACTACGATACCGGACGGCCAATGACAAGCCACCGGTAATGGCATTACACCGTCAGTTTATTACAGGCGGTTATCGACGGCCACCGGCGGTGTTACGGTGGACATCCGGCGGTTTACATCGTCGGTAATCCCGACGGCTCAAACTGCCGGCTATCGACGATAAAGGAACCGGCAGTCTACCGACGCTTGCCGGTGGTTTAAGAAACAAATGATGCCCACCTAAACCACCGGATGACCGTCGATCAGCCATCGATCAGATAACCGGCGGCGTAATGGTCGAAAAACTGCCGGTTCCAAATCTTGTTGTCACCAGTGATATACGCCGTCGGAAAACCGCCGCCAACATAAATCGCAGGTAAAACACCGCCAGTAAAAGTTTCCTTCGCGATTTTTTTCGACGGCTAGAAAACCGCCGTAAAGCCGTCGGTAGTCCATAAAACCGCCGGCTAATCTAGCGTAACCGCCGGATTTTGCCATTTTTCCTGTAGTGGGTTCTTAATTAAAGCAGCCGTCATTAAAAAATTGGCCTGGACAATATGTGTATCGGCCAGGACAATAGGCTCAAAACAAAAAGAAATTGCCACCATAAATAATTAAGGTATTATGTATTTTTGGTAATCGGCCTGGACGATCTAGGATCTGCCTGGACGATATTCACAAATTATGCCTTAATTGATCAGACAATCAATGGAGTAATTAAGGATAATTGATACGATCACATCGTCCTAGACGATCAAGCCAATTTTCAATCATCCAGTTTGCATT
>NW_021556414.1:0-673 GCF_001605985.2 Dendrobium catenatum
TAAAACTCTAACCCTAGGTATTTATCAAGGTTTTTAATTAGGGTTCTAATGATTGTATAAAATGGCTTAAAAGCAACTTCCCACTACTCCATATACTCTATTTAAACTTTGTTGAAAGTTTCAAGTCATTTGGTTTACTATTTTAAGAGAACAAAATAAAAAATAATCATAGGGTTTTCGGTGGCTAAAGGAAGGAGATGAAATCATAGCCATCCATCCATTCTATTTGATTGGACGGCCATGCTTTCGTTGGATATTTGACCTGTTTCAACCTCCTGAAATGAGAGATCGAATGGATCTCTATCTGACCAGATCTAGACCATCCATATGAACCGCGGTAGTCACTACAGTCACCTGATCCTTCTGATTGAGATCAATCCCACAGGTTTGATCTCAACCGTTGGATCTACGGTATGATAGATCCGACCGTTTCAAAATAGCAGATGTATGAATCAATCTGGCTTCATCTAATATGTATATCCAAACCACGGGATTGATCTCACCCATCCATTCTTTTTGAATCAAAATTGAACCCGCAGATTTGATATGGACCGTTAGATCCACGCTGTGATGGATCTAACGGTCCCAAAATCCTGATGAGCTTGTTAAGTGAAGGGACCCACTTGACTGTCACTGCTTTCGTGGCCAAATCCCGTTGAACCGCATGGAGGAT
>NW_021556415.1:0-305 GCF_001605985.2 Dendrobium catenatum
TATAATGTCCAATGTCTAATGTCCATATAATTACATCCAGAATTTGCAGAAAAGTAATGTGGCCGGGCACCACTGACAACAAATTCGGATTCTAATCCTAAGAATGACCCAAGTGATTTTTGAAATGGGATATATTCTCTCTTTTGTCCTTATTTCTTCATCTCCTTTCTTCATTTCTTCATTTTGTCTTCTTTATTTCATCTTTTCATTTCGTCTTCTTTTCTTCTACTAGCTCCTTACATCCGCCAGATCTAGATATCCAAATAAGAAGAAACTCATCCCTAAAAGGGATATTTTCTTTTCTA
>NW_021556416.1:0-298 GCF_001605985.2 Dendrobium catenatum
GGTCACTGCTAACCGTTTTTGGTCCCAAATCTTTGGGATTGCTTTTTCCAATAAACGTTGGTTACATTTCTTTATGCTATTTGTGCCAGTAACCGGTTCAATTCTTCATGAAAGAATGAAGAATGAATCAAATCTCCCTATTTGGGACCTCTTTCAAGTAAATGTACATTCCCCACTTTTTTTGGATCGTCTAGACAAAATGTTTTTTTTTCGTTTAGGTAAATATCTAATGTGTTCTCCGACCGGAGAGGTTATTTTTGGGGGAGAAACTATGCATTTTTGGGATCTTCGTGCTCCC
>NW_021556417.1:0-263 GCF_001605985.2 Dendrobium catenatum
ACTATAGGGGCTTGCACTTATAGGAAACCATAATTCATATCATAAAGTCCTCGTAATATGAGGGTGAAGTTTCTGTTTAATGTCTTATCTAAAACCCAATCTACCTTCTGAAAATTCACCCAGAACCTAATCTCGTTAAAATTCTACGCCGTCACACAAATGAGAAAAGAGACCAATGGCACGGAGAGGCTACGGTCGCAACATGGACTTTTCGGAGCCCACAATATATCACCCCCCATAACACCCTACAAACTCTAAAATTT
>NW_021556418.1:0-230 GCF_001605985.2 Dendrobium catenatum
AAAATGTCATCAGCATAAAGAAGGTGGGAGATAGGAGGTCCCGCCTACTGATTGGAACACCTAACTCCTTGAAGTTTTGATGGATATATGCAGAAAGTAGCTCAGATATAGAATAAATAGATATGGTGACAATGGGCACCCCTAACGAAACCCACAATCAGCTGTGATCCCCTGAGATAATTGCCCATTTATAAGAATTGAGAACTTAGGATTTTGGACACAACTCATCA
>NW_021556419.1:0-872 GCF_001605985.2 Dendrobium catenatum
TAAATTGGCTGATTCTTAAAAACTGGGACCAATTCAATAGTTGGTCAGTTAAACCGGCGGTTCAAATCAGTTCACATTGATTTGATGCTGGGCAGATTTTCATGATAAGCCAAATTGGCCATATGAGTAGTTTACGGTTAAACTGGCCGGTTCAAGCCGGTCCGATTTTCAAAACCATGCACTTTGCTAATGGTGTCAATGGTTGGGCCTATTGAGGACACTCAAAATAAAGAGTTCTTCAAGCACTCGCCACTGATGAAGGACAATACCAACACCAACAATACCTCTCAATATTGCGCTTTCCACATAGACCAGGCCAAAATACAAACAAATTTCACTACCTTTATGACTTACTGAAGGAATTAATCAATGTCAGAAAGTTAAATGAGTTTTATGCTAGTTGAACTAGGTCAATGGCCAAGAAAACTTCCTGTCGTGAGAAGAACAAACAAGTCAGTACCTACCCGCTCTATACACATAGCAGGCGTAGTACCCGTTATCATAGGCAAAGATCATACCAACTCACCCATGAGTCCTAAAAGGTTACGAGTAAGGGAAATTAACTCCACATCCACCTCCCGAGCTGATGCAATGGGCATTTCCCCCATAACCTTTAGTGAAGAGGATAAACCAGCTGGAGGGGAACCCCCATAATGATGCATTGGTTGTTACTGCACTAGTCGCTAACTATCAAATGAGCATCATTTTGATAGATACAAGGAGTTTAGTTAACATTATTTTTAATATCATTGATAAGATGAATTTGTTTGCTTCCCAACTCACCCCTACTGCAAAATTTCTTTATAGTTTTTCTAATGAGCGACATGACACTGAGTAGGGGTGTCAATTTCGGGTCACGGGTCAGGTTCGGG
>NW_021556420.1:0-284 GCF_001605985.2 Dendrobium catenatum
ATATAACATCATCCTAAATATTCACTAACCAATGATCTAATACAAAATTAATTACAACATTATTCGATAGATATTTACTCCGAAAAAAATGTATATGAAAATATCAAATATTGTAATGATATTATTACAATATTTAGACATCAAATATGCACTAATTTTAATGCAAATTTAATGACCGTAAAGTCTATTCTGATGTAAAATACGTTAATATATTATAATTATGTTAGTATGTATAAGAGAGAAAAATAATAATAATAATTGATACGTCATGCGAAAATTAACTT
>NW_021556421.1:0-222 GCF_001605985.2 Dendrobium catenatum
TCAGAGAGAAAAAAAATTTCATCCTGGACGATTATCTAATCGTACAGACGAACTAATTAAAAACTGCTCTCAAAATGGTTAAAATTCGCGCAAACTGAATTTTCCATACATCGTCCAGTACGAAAACATTTCGTCCCGGACGATTTCTACCAATTTTTGAATTTTTGAATTTTAATTGAAGAAAATCAAACAAAACATTCAAAACATAGAAAATAAAGACAA
>NW_021556422.1:0-820 GCF_001605985.2 Dendrobium catenatum
CATCAAAACATAAGATATGAAAATAGGTTTGCAACAAGGGATACTTTGTGGCAACAATTAGCTTGGATTGTAATTTGTTTTTTCAATCGCCCTTTGATGGAGAGTTTGTTACATAATGTGATGCATGCATTTTAATTTAAGAATAGTTTTTTATGCATTGTTTTAATTAAATGAATATGATTCATGTCATTATAATGATGACTTGTAATGAGAACAAGATTTGATTTTTTATTGTCATTTTTCATCCATGGTAAGTGCTCTTGGTATAATAATCATTACTATGAGGGATAAACATAAGTTACTCATCCCGAGATGATACGCTATTTAGAGTGATGAAGTATTAGTGGCCCTAAGGAAAGTGCCATGGGGAGAGAGAATGTGAGCGAGTTCTAAGGAGATCTTCCTATCATGAGGAGAGGGGAGGAAGACCATTATAATTAATCTTGATTGGATTATTACTTTAGAGTCTGCATGGGGAATTATAACCTTTGGCGGGGATCATGCTAAAAATTTCACTCATCTGTGTCTTTTTATTAAGGTGACATCTATTTATCTACCTAGCTACCTTCTGAAAATGCACCATTGAGTTTATCGAGAAGGGTGATTTTCCTGGGCCTCTGCTGCTTATTGAACATGATAAAATTTTCCATAAGGCTTACTACTTTTCTCATTATAATTTTGTTGGGAAGTAAAACCATGCATCAAAGACAAATAAGAAAAAGAAAATAGTAGAAATGAAAGAATGCTAGGATTTATCATGGCAAAACATGAAATTAAGAAAAACTATAGAGCCACACTACACCAAGAAAAGTACTATAAA
>NW_021556423.1:0-279 GCF_001605985.2 Dendrobium catenatum
AACCATCTTCCAACTTTTTTTATATGTTTTTTTTCAATGTTTAGAAAACATGACCGGGTGGGGTGATTGATCACATCCAACTTATAAAATCGGCTTCGTATTGAACCGGCGGTTCAACCGATGAACTGCTCAACAGGTCCGAGTAAGAAAGAACCGATTGGTTCTATAAAAAAAAATTATTTTTGTTTTAATTAAATTTTAAACAATATATCCTAGTTTATTAAATTTCTTTTATTTTTTAAATATTTTTCATTAAATACAATGATTAATAGTATCATA
>NW_021556424.1:0-666 GCF_001605985.2 Dendrobium catenatum
TATCTCTAAATCTGGCGTTGTATAAACTGGAGTAATTTCTTTGTAGAAAGTAATCATGTTACCTTCAATACGTACGCCGCCATTTAGGCTTCTTAGGAAATTGCATCCTAGAAGCATTTGTATTCCATCTTTACTGCTCATGTCGAAGCAGTAGATTTGTGGGATTCTGAACTTGTTGTCACCGATTATCATCGAACCATTTTTAACTTTCATTCGTGATTGATTTATAGAGTTTACACCGCTGAAAGTTGTTTCGTAGTTTAATGGTTCTCTAGCTGCTTCTGGTATGTCTGCAGTATTTGCACAACATGAAGTTGCCCCAGTGTCTACTATGGCCCGAATGTTGAACCCTGGGACATCAGGTATTTCGAAGTGAATAATAATATTGTACAAACGATTTAGTACCTTCTTTGATGGTTTCTCGGCGCTTTCTTTTGCAGTTTCTGTCATAATCCTTGCTTCTTTAACATCTTCATCGCTTTTGTTTTGTTTTTCTTCATCATGTAATTGTAGTTCTTGTCGAGTTTGCTCCAGTTGTGTCGTCAACAACTGGTCTAGTTGTTCCTTTAAGCGCCTGTTTTCTTCGACAAGGTGATCTGAATACTTGATTAGTTCATGGATCAGTTTTTCCCTATATTGATATGGTTGTAATATTAATTCTCTGGG
>NW_021556425.1:0-207 GCF_001605985.2 Dendrobium catenatum
ACCTAGTGGGCAATATGACTAGAATTATGACGGAGAAACCCGTTGACTATCCCCACTCTAATTACATGCCCCACTCAGCTTATCACCCGAGACATGAGCCTAGGCCTCCACGACCTCACTTAGAGTCACCTTATCGTTTGCCTACCTTTGATGGTTCCTCAGAGCCTTATTATTTTAGGGAATGGGCCAAACAACTAGATGACTATT
>NW_021556426.1:0-410 GCF_001605985.2 Dendrobium catenatum
GCTGGTCCTCGAGTCTCCCTTAAGAGTTGTAGGATCTCGTTCTGAGATTCTTCCATCTTCCTGATGCGCTCTTCTAGGGATGGTCCGGAAGTTCCTTCTCCGGCAAGGTTCCGTCCACCGTGGTGAAAAGAGGCAGATGTCTGTCGTCCCTGATTTAGGGATTGATTCCTGGACTGGTGTGAATTGGAGTGGGAGGTTCCCATGATGTGGTGGCTACGACTGTTGGCCATTGACTGAGTACTTAGTATAGTGGGACTGATTGTTCCCACAGACGGCGCCAATCTGTTGCGGACTAGAAAATACGTGGCGATAGAGATTTAGTTCTGCGTCTTAGCGTTGTACGTATAACTAGCTCACACACAGAGAACACAATATTTTTTACGTGAAAAACCCTTAAAAGGGAAAAACCA
>NW_021556427.1:0-299 GCF_001605985.2 Dendrobium catenatum
TTTTCTTCTTCATTTCTGGTTCGTATTCCGGACACCTGGGGTATTGGGTTAGTTGATATATTAGTAGGAATACTACTTGATACATGCTGATTAACTGGCTGGTTTGTTATCTGATGATCAATTGGTTGAGCAATGACAGGAGTAGTAATGATGTTCTTTTGCATTAACTGCATCATTGTAGTCATTTGTGCCATCATTTCTATCATTTTGCTATTCAGCTCTGATATCTCCTTATCCTTCTCTTTCATTTGAAGTTTCAGACGCCTTTGTGCTTGCGCAAGTGTTTCAGTAAGCACTTC
>NW_021556428.1:0-427 GCF_001605985.2 Dendrobium catenatum
ATCGTAGAGAAATAAGAAATGTTTGTTATCATCAAAATCATAAACCATTGATGCACAACAATCTCCCCCTTTTTGATGATGGCAAATAATTTAATTTGAATTTTCAAAAAAAAAAAAAATTTCTCCTAATCTCCCCCTCACCCCTTATAAAAAAATAGGGGAGATAAAATATTTTTTTTGTTTAATTTTTTTTTTAAAAGAAAAAAAGATACAAATTCAACATCAAAAGATACAAATTCAACATTACGTTATCCCCCTTTGACATTATCAAAAAGAGAAGTGGAACAAAAAACAAAACACAAAAACATTTCCTGATCTAGTGAGAAAACAAAATTTTCTTAAAATGATAAAGATACCTCTTATTTTTAATCAAAATCATAATAGAATCGAATTTGACAATGCATAGCCCAGAAAAAGTTAGAAACTC
>NW_021556429.1:0-297 GCF_001605985.2 Dendrobium catenatum
CTCTCTGATAGCCTTTTGCATTGTCTTTTGATTATCATCTTGAAACTTATCTTTGCACTGGTTGTTGATGTAGACAATTTTGTTACAGTTTGGTCCTCTGTAGTTGGAGAAGATGGAATTTGAAGCTTTAAAAATGGGTCTTTTTACAAATTTTAGGTTGTTAGAAACATATGACTTAGGTCGGGTAGGTATACTATGGAAGCCTCTCAAAATCAATTTGGATTTATGCCAGGTAGGTCTACTATGTAAGCCATACATTTTTTGAGAGGTTTGATGGAGAAGTATAGAGAGAAAAAG
>NW_021556430.1:0-213 GCF_001605985.2 Dendrobium catenatum
TATTACTTTCTCATAGGTCTGTTCATTTCACTGCTCTTTTTGGTAAATTAGTGACCTTTAACTTAAGCAGGAGTAACTCTTCCTTTCACTCTTATTTTTGGGTGAATATCTACTACTTTTATTTCTACTATGTTATTAATTCTCTTTTTTGGAGTGTGTCCTTTATGTAGAAATACACGTATGGATTTTGGTCTGAGAATTTTGGTAAGGTTT
>NW_021556431.1:0-235 GCF_001605985.2 Dendrobium catenatum
TATTATTGAAAGAAGAATGCAATGCATGTGTGTTATGATGTGAATCATGCAGTTTGGGTCTCCACCTAATATGTACTACGATAAACGGCGCAAGTATGTAAAACATATCCAAACATGCCA
Organism: Dendrobium catenatum; assembly: GCF_001605985.2. NCBI lineage: Eukaryota > Viridiplantae > Streptophyta > Magnoliopsida > Asparagales > Orchidaceae > Dendrobium > Dendrobium catenatum. The sequence goes on from NW_021556431.1 coordinate 121, forward strand.
CATGAAAAATATCTAACACCAGAAAAAGGGTTTACTAGTCTACTCGGGTGGTGATGCTTCTTTATAAAGTTATATGATGTATACAATGATGGTTTATCATTTTCAAATGCTTTGA
>NW_021556432.1:0-207 GCF_001605985.2 Dendrobium catenatum
AAAGTCCATGTGTTGAGATATTTTAGTGGTGATTAAATATCAATGCTATTCAAATGATTTTCTAATGTATAGGAGACTATTGGACTTTAGTGGATGTCCTAGAGGTTCTAAAGCTGTTGAAAATTCATAACATATTGCAGTCAATTGTATGAAGCTTTCTCAAGTGTTTTTTCTTCTAAAAATGGAGTTTTTATGTGCTTTTTTTTT
>NW_021556433.1:0-211 GCF_001605985.2 Dendrobium catenatum
AGAGGAGAAGGAAGTGGGAGCAAGGGTAAGGAGAAGGAAAATTCGGAAGGAGAAGATGAGGTGGAATTGCTTGGTAGCAACGGAAGAATGCTACATCGGGAGTCCATCAGGAGGGAAGAGCAGGAAAGAAGGAGAGACTTCAGGGAAGAAAGAGAGGATGATTGGCGTCGTTATAGGCCCGACCCAGTGGACCGGCCATGGGGGATCCATA
>NW_021556434.1:0-283 GCF_001605985.2 Dendrobium catenatum
CTATTTTTCCTACCTATTGATCTCTGCACACACCATTGCCTCTTGTTGTTGCTGCCTTAGTTCTCTACTTTACTACTTCATGCTTCTGCGCTTCCTAATACTTGCCACTGATATTAATCGCTATTACCATTGTTACTGCATCTATTGCCAACTATTCCCAAAACCTCATGCATTTGTGACCCGTTATCCCTGTTGTTTCCTCTATTAATTGCAAACACTATCATTGTCGCATTTGTTTCCTCTAACTCCTAATTGCACCAACTCCATATTTTGGCAATGCTCA
>NW_021556435.1:0-1921 GCF_001605985.2 Dendrobium catenatum
ATTTAAAATTCAATAAGATTTCAAGTTGTCATTTTTTCTATTTGATAGGATTAAGGTAAAGTTCTGCCTAATATGCAAAGCCAAATTAAAAACTAACACAATCTTATTTTAGACATCAAAAAGGAAAAAAAAAACATTCAAATAATTAAATAAAATTGATTTGTTCTATCTATAGAAAATGTGAAATTAATTTGTGTTTTCTTTAAAAATGCAATCAATTTTGCAATTTATGTCAAAATAATATTTAAATTTTTAATTATGCTCCATCTTACATGGAGTGTAATTTTATTACTAACAGATCTAGTGAAAGGATTGTGACATTGGGTGATCAATAAAAAGAGTGCATATTTTAGATATCTCAAGTCTATTGTTCAAAGCAATGGTGAAATAGATCGATGAAGATATTATTAGTAGAATTTAAGTAGGATGGTTGTAGTGAAGGAATGCATCGGGTCAATTGTGTGATGCAAAAGTACCCCTCAAACTTAAGGGAATATTTTATAAGATATTAAGATTGTGGTGAGACATGTAATGCTTTATAGCACAAGAGTAGCATAAAATTAAGTTCAAGTATTTCAAAATTGAGGAAGCTTGTATTGGGTGGAGGAGTGGGGATATAATACGAAACTAGTATATGTGATAAGGTTGGACTAGCTCCAATAACATATAAGATTAGAGAGAATCTCCTTAGATGATTTGGTCACATTAAGCATTGTCCTTCTGCTAACCCAATAAGGAGAGTAGATGCATTAGATCCAGCCTATGTTTAAAAAGATAAAGAAAGACCTTAAAAGATTTATTTAGAAAGTATTAGAAATGACTTTTTTTTTTAGATTTAAATGAGAATTTGACTCTTAAAGGACACAATGGAGAAAAAAAGAATTAATGTAACCAACCCCATATGGTGGGATTTAATTTTGTTGTTTTTTATACTCCATCTTAAATTATAATTAAGCTACTCTTATTCTCCTTATTTTGGTTCATGAGTCACTCTATTTTAAAATTTGGCCAAGAAAATGCGAGCTCAAATAATTCTTCACTTGGGCCTAACTACAAATTAATCAAAAGCATTAAAGTTTTACAATATAATAAGTTTGTAGACATTATCATCACACCATTTAGTGTAAAATAATTTTATAGAATCATATTTTAAATATTTTATTATTACAGAGTAATTAAATTCACAAATTATCTAATAAAAATGTAATTGTAAGATTAAGATTCAAAATCTAATTAACTTATAATATGTTAATAATATGGGAAAATAATTAAAACAACTTAAAGTAAGAAAAAAAAACTTTAAGAACAATCTAATAAAAAATAAATTATGCATGTGAACTACCTTACTCTCAACAAAACCTAATTATAATATTTTAATAGTTTGAAATGTAAATTATAATGAGTTAAAATGATGTAGAAAAAAATTAATTAAAAATAAATTACCTTAAGTGTCCTACCTTTTTTGATTTGTTCTCCTACCAAGACTCCCAGAGCAAGTAGTTGTTTCCCTCAAATTAATTGGGGCCTATAGTGACCACTTTTTTATTGAATAACATGATAATGACAATAATTATCATATATGGGACAAACAAATTTCCTCGAAGATCGCAACATCCATATAATTAGACCTTATCATCTTCTCCCATGACTTTAGTTAGGTTTTCAAGATCTTATTGACTAATTAGAACAAGGACTACTGCAAGTGGTCCACTTCTATTTTCACTCCAATGAAGATTTGTCTATTTCTGCACAATTATTAGATAAACAAGCTTTGGGTCCTAAAGTCTCAAAAGAAAAACTAAGTGATAAGGGCTGCTTTGAAAAATTTCTAGCACATCAAATGTCTTCTCATGTTGTCATTGATAGGAATGCTCATATTGGTTGCCTTATTAATAGGGCTTATTGACCATCACATTCCTGC
>NW_021556436.1:0-825 GCF_001605985.2 Dendrobium catenatum
GGAATCCCAAGCCACTTTTATATAGTAGTATAGATATTTCATGAAAATGTTAACTTTATATACTTATAATTTTCAAAATGAGAGAAGTTAAATACTTCTTACTCTTTTTGAGTCATTTTTTAACCCTATATATATTGCATTAGGCTATATATATATATTGTGGAGGCTGATTAAGGGGGGGTCTAGGGGGGCACGTGCCAGTTGGTTGTATTGTTTGTCTAACTTATTGTTTTAAATCTAGTACCTTTTTTTTCAAGCTTAGAGCAAGTGTAGCTTTTTTTTGGTGGGTACATGAAGCTGCTGCTATTTAGAGACTGCTAACTCTGATGTCTCTATTGTAATCAATTTCCAAGCTGTGTACGCTGCTAACTAAGCTTAAATTCAACATTCCACACGGTTTTGGCGTCATAATCATTTGAGTTGTACTATAAGAATGACGAAGAGCAAAATCATAAAAGAAGACGAGTAGTAATAGAATCATCAAAAGATTTGGAAGTAGGTTTAAAAAACCTTCTATCTGATTCAGGCTTGTGAAATCCTATTTGTGAATTTAACTATTTCTAATATTCAATATCAAATTTGAAGGTTGTACTTGCAAAGAGGTTCATATTTTCCACACAATCATGGATTTCTTTAATTAAAAAAAAAAAGGGGCCCCCCTATAAGAAGTTTATGGCTCCAACACTAACCTGCTGCCACCCCCAAAGAGGCATTTGGCACTCATGAGAAGAGGCACTCATCACCTCATGACTAGCACTTCATGGACTCTACTTAAGAGGCGTTGCCACTCGAGGGGAATCGAACGCGGGTTGGGGGTACCCAACT
>NW_021556437.1:0-297 GCF_001605985.2 Dendrobium catenatum
ATTTAGTTTTGGATCATCTCAAGAAAGTATCCTGATTTAATATGGATAAAACTATTTGGCTTCACTACAATTCCAGTTGAAGAGGGAAAAAGGCAACATGTTGTTGGCTTCACTATAAATCTAAATTCTGAAGCATAATATGATGCAGATGTTTCTCCAACAGCTTCCTCCTAGCATCATCCGTTCCTATTCCACAGGCTCTCTGTTTGAGTCTTTTGCTATTCCCTTTCTAACAGGTATGGCCTGCCTCTAAGGGCTCTATTCACTAATCTCTTGCAATTTGCCTTGTGGCTTTTG
>NW_021556438.1:0-235 GCF_001605985.2 Dendrobium catenatum
TTAACTAAATTAATTAACATTAATTACAATTAATTAAAATTAAAATAAATATTTTTTTTGAAGGATTTACGGGATTTGGCCGAGAGGAGCTCGTGAAGGAAGAAAGTTACCCTCACGGCAGCGAGCTCCCTGTTGTAGCTTCCGATCAAAATGTTGAACTTCCGGTCCAACAGAGAGGATCTCTCTCTCTCTCACGGGATTCGGCCGAATAGGCGCAGGAAGGGAGAAAGTTAAC
>NW_021556439.1:0-225 GCF_001605985.2 Dendrobium catenatum
ATTATTCTTAAGAAGGCACCCAAAAAAATCCATTTTAAGTAAAACCCTAAATTTCACCAACTCAAAATATTCTAAATAAAACCACATTCTTAGCATAAAAATATCTCCTAATCATTCCATAACAATCTCCCATTAAAATTCTTAAAGAAAATCAAAGTTTTCTCAAACCCTAGTTTTCATTTCTTAGAGAAAACTCAAGGGAAGGAGGAAACTCAAGCAAAACAC
>NW_021556440.1:0-325 GCF_001605985.2 Dendrobium catenatum
ATGAGATCATAGAATTTTCAAGGAACACAAGGCTATTAATAGCCGCCCGGATTGATCTTGTTCACTCAATCAACATGTGAAACTATATTGGGATGACCGCTTAACTGCAGTTTTCATGATTTCCTTGTAGTCTTGGATGTGCCCCCGTTGCTTCTCCGTTTGTCCTTTCTCTTTTGCCAGTATATGGAAGAAAAACATAATGAAGTGATACTTCATTAATATTGTGGTACGTCTTAGGTTTCACAAATTAGGGTTTGCCCTAATTTCCCTTCAAAAGAGTGAAATTTTTCCACCAAAACCAAATGAGAAAACAATCACAAAAGGG
>NW_021556441.1:0-1049 GCF_001605985.2 Dendrobium catenatum
TATACATTAAAGAAAAACTAAAAAGGATAAATCGAACCAGCTTAACAAGCACAGCTAGTCAAGGGGCAACAACCAGGAACCACTAAAGGTGTAGCCACAACACTACAAGGAGTAAACCTGAAGAGGAAAATAAATAATAATGATCCCCACCAATAGAGGCCCCACAATAGAAGGGCCAAAATAATAACTCAACAAAAACACCCAAAGAGAAACCACATAAGACAAACTGAAGCTGACCACCAAATAAGAAGAGAAACCCACCTCAAAGGAAGGCAAACCCAAATAAAGAAGAAATAATCAACCAACCAACCAACTAGCTCAATAGAACCTACATCCAAAAAACCACCCAAATCACAAGAAAAAAACTAAGAAAAAGAAGCCCATCAATAAGAGACAAATACAAAAAAAAATACAATTACTTCTTCTTAGATTTACGCCTACGTCGTTTGCCACCACTAAATGCTTTTTGAATAAGATGACTCACATTCAAACTATAAACCTCTTGAAAATCATCCACATGGTTGACATGTAGTCTTAGACATCCTCGCAACGAAAAGAAATTGATCCATCCAACTAATCATTCTGATCCACATAAGAGTCCATCAAATTATAAGCCAAATGAACTTTCAAATCCTCAGATGACATAAGATCAATTTGAATATCAACAAACAGAGAATTACCCTTTGACCCCAAAGTACAGGGCAAATTATTATTAGAAACAAAAGGAGAACTTACAAGAGGTTTAACATTCTTGTCTTCAGCCATACCAATTTTAGCAACATTATGTTGAGTCTAGTAAATAGGTTGTTAGACCTAAGTTAATGTCCCAAGGCTACCAAGAGGGCGGGTGAATTGGTATTTTAAAAATTTAAACCCTCTTTGAAAATGTGTTGAACCGAAATGAAAATTTTTATTAAGTTTTTAGAGAAAACGTTTTTCAACTACAGAGTTTTTTAAACCAAAAATAAAATGCGGAAAAATAAAAACAGTAAAGTAAATGACACCAGATTTACAGTGGTTCGGTCTAAACCAGACCTACATCCACTCCC
>NW_021556442.1:0-896 GCF_001605985.2 Dendrobium catenatum
GTAAGTAATATTATATTATATGCTAATTAAATTTTTTTATTAAATTTAAGTGACTGATATCAATGTCCAAAAAAGAGGCAGGCCGACGGCAAACTCATAATTTATTTCTTTGTTGACTCGTTGTCTTATCTTCCCGAGGATCCGAGCCCACATTTTTCTTCCCAAACGCGCGGGCTAATGAAGACGGAAAATTCTGTTAAGATGTGATTTGCTTATAAATCATTGCCTTTGTTACATAGACAATTACCCTTATTATAAATGTGTTTGTTCATAAATATGCTCATGAACGTGTTTGTTTGATAGTTAAACAAATTCGTTAAACATGTTTGTGAACATGCTCGATGTAATCGTTTGTTAGGAAACTCGATAAAGCTTGTTTGTTAATGAACATCTAAAAGTAGAGTTCATTTATAGCTCGTTCATGTTTGTTTATTTAAAGCTCGATAAGCACTAAACGAACGAACATGAACCGAACATGAACACTCATTAATTTAAAACCAAACATGAACACAAACAATAAAGCTCGAACAAACATGAACCAAACTTGAACAACCTGATATTAAATGAACACAAACATGAACACTCACATACTCGGCTCGGTTCATTTGCAGCTCTACATAGTACCTTTTGCAAGCCGATCATTCCGTCGAGCCAAATTTGAAAGCCACTTGGTCATTTAATTAATGTCACGAGATTTTTTATTTTTCTTTAAACCTTTGATTTGAGCTCATTCGGACCTCATTTCATATTGTTTTTCGCCTTGTTGAGATATTTAATTAGGCAATAAATGCACCAAATAATAAAAACCATTATTTATTTAAAATAAAAAAATTCAATAGTAAGTAAAATTAAACTAAAAAATTAATATATAATATTTTTATTTTAATTAAAACTGT
>NW_021556443.1:0-298 GCF_001605985.2 Dendrobium catenatum
CCCAAATTTCTAATAAAATTGATCACTTAAACATTAATTCACTTTTAATCAAATTTGAGCCCAACAATTAGAATAGGCTGGAGTGTTCTCGGAATTAGTTCAGAATCTCAAAACACTCCCTACTTCTCCTCCCTTGAATCTAAAAATAAGTGCTCAATATTGAACTAATCCCTATTCAAATTCTAAACTTTACCTTCCTTTGATATCAATCTTCGAAATTCTTAAATAAAATTTGTATCTCTATTTTAATCGAGAGTTTTTGTAGGAAATTTTAATTTCCTATGATGTAATTAACTAC
>NW_021556444.1:0-322 GCF_001605985.2 Dendrobium catenatum
TTATAAATATTGATTATTGATGAGATAAATTAAAATTAAGAATAATTTTTCTAATTAGATTTGGAGGATGTGACACCTTACATATGTGTGTATTTGAGTTTGCAAATTTTATATAAAATCTCATTAAATTTTCTAAAATATCAACAATTTATCAAATTAAAAATTAAAATTATTTAAGTAATGTGAAATAATTATCTAAAAAATATTAAGGAAATGCATATTTATCATGTATAATAACCATAAAATTGAATAATTTATGCATCAATATTTATTTTGAAATAAAAGATCTATTTTAATTATATATTTTTATTAATATCAAAAT
>NW_021556445.1:0-347 GCF_001605985.2 Dendrobium catenatum
GTAGTCCGATCGTGTGAACCTGAAACGTTAGCACATAATGCAATCGTAGGGAAATAAGGAATGTTTGCTATCATCAACATCATAAACCATAGATCCGCAACAAAATAGAATTAATGTCACAAGGCGAAAATTATGCAAGGTCTTGTTGAGTTGATAGAGAATAAAGACATTTATCAAAAGCCTAAATTTGTAATGAATGAGGTCATACATTTTTGTGATGCCTTGTAAAGTTTTGAAAAGTCGATTACTCTCATAATGACAAAAATAAATGCAACAAAATAAATTTCTTTTTAATGTCAACATATACTAATATTTTAATTTTATAAAAATAAATATTCAGTAAGATA
>NW_021556446.1:0-272 GCF_001605985.2 Dendrobium catenatum
ATGGTTGAATTAGGGTCAATTAGAGTCCTTATGTGAAATTTTTGGATTCAATATGAATTGTTTATAAATTAAATAGTGTTCTAGGCTAAATCTAAATTGGGATTTTGGTGTTCTTAGTTTGTTGACCAAATGGGCACCTAATCTAGTGAATGTTGGACCATGACATCACCTAATCTCAATATCCAAACCATTTGAATTTTTTCCAAAGTGGAGCTCCCTAAGGTGGCCAACCAGAGCACCCAAGGTAACCTCTAGGTCGCCTTAGAAAATTC
>NW_021556447.1:0-208 GCF_001605985.2 Dendrobium catenatum
TCAGGAGGTGGACACCAAGTTTAAGATAGTGATTGCTGGTTAGTATTCAAATTCATCTCGATTGGAGTTGAATGCAGAGAACTAGCATTAGATAAGATATTTTCTACAATATAAGATATTGATGGCTCTATTTTTCAATGCTTGCATAGATTTTGAGACTTCCAGCTAAAGTATACTACCGAAACATAGATTTTTGCTAGCCCGCAAT
>NW_021556448.1:0-238 GCF_001605985.2 Dendrobium catenatum
ATAAACTCTCCATGATGATCTGATGTCCCCATCATCCCCAAAAGATGGAGTGATGTGATCTTGACCAAGCTTATCATCATCATCCATGTAACCATTCCCCCGATACCTCAAGCAATGTTTAAAATTGCGTAATCGGGTATTGAGGCGTTTTTCGTTCGTGAGGCGAGGCGTAAGCCTCAAGGCGTTTTGAGGCGTAAGCCGCAAAATTAAAAAATTGCGTAAACATAAAATGATAAAT
>NW_021556449.1:0-222 GCF_001605985.2 Dendrobium catenatum
TTTTGTAAGGATTTTCATATTCAGCTCATTCATACAGTTGTCACCCATCCTCAAGCAAATGGGCAAACAGAAGTGACAAACTGAATAATTCTGAAAGGGCTGAAGACATGACTAGGGAAGGCTAGGAGGCAATGGGATGAAGAACTCTCAAATGATATCTAGGCTTATTGGACCACTGCCAGAACTCCTACAGGAGAAACCCCACATAACCTCTATTTCAGT
>NW_021556450.1:0-210 GCF_001605985.2 Dendrobium catenatum
TTCAAAGTACCCCTACACGTGCACTATAAATTGTATATACATATGTACACTAAAAGGGGTGAAAATAATTATCAAACCCGCATGGGTCCCGGCGAGCGTGTTATTGGTACACAGGTGACGTCTAGGGATGCTGCGCGGGTTGACAAGTGAATTCTAGTTCGAACCCGATCCTACTATACGGGTCAATAGGAGTCGACAAGGTTCGAACTC
>NW_021556451.1:0-376 GCF_001605985.2 Dendrobium catenatum
CATTTCAAGGTAAAGCATAAATTTTAATAAAAGTTTGTCAGACTCTACCCAAATCACGTCAGATTGACGAATGGACTGCGTCGTTGTATTCAGAACACTGACAATACCCTAAATGTACTATCAATTTGTTTAATTGAGGTTGTGCACGTAAATCAAGGCGGTCCAGTGCAAGAATTAACCTTGATGTTACTCAAACGATGTCCGATCGTGAAAGGGATAGCGTCATTATGGCTGGCGCGTTAGCAATACCCTAAATGCACTATCAATTTGTTTAATTAAGGTTGTGCACGTAAATTGAGGCAGTCCAGTGCAAGAATTGGCCTCGATGTTACTCAAACAACATCCGATCGTGAAACGGACTATGTTGTTGTGTTCG
>NW_021556452.1:0-395 GCF_001605985.2 Dendrobium catenatum
AGAGACTTAGCTTAAGGAAATAAATCTAAATCCAAGCTAATGAAGGGGCCGACGGCATTAATGGGCAAGAGGGAATTTGGGGTGAGGTGTCATGCTTGCATAAATGTAAATTTAGGAATAGGAAAGTAATTAACCAAATCCAATTTGAATTTAAATTTCAAATTGATTTCAATTAAACACTTTCCAAAAATAGATGAACTAAATTAGGAAAAAATTTGAAATTTGAATTTGAATAATTTCAAATTCAAATTAATCCCTAAATTAACCCAACCAAATTAGGAAATCTCAAAGAGGGTGGGAGGAGGAGCTCGGCCGGCGGCTAATGAGGTGAATCTGGTGGCCAAACAAAGATGGGGAGGAGGAAGAAGATGAAGATAACGACGAAGAGCAATAAG
>NW_021556453.1:0-284 GCF_001605985.2 Dendrobium catenatum
CATGTCTTCTTCGGAGAAGGTAATGAACGGGTCGTTATGGGCTTGCAGAACTTCCGTCATGTTACGTTCAACAAAATATGCCTCGTACCTTTCGGGGTCTTTAAGAGCCTGATTCAAAGTCTCCCGAAGATCCTTAGACATTATCAGAGCATCGTGTATGCTGAGCTGCGCCGGGATTTTTCTCAGATGGGATAAGATATTGTAATCTATCCCATTAACTGGAGTGTCTTTCTTTTTGGAGTCCTTGGGGATGATATCCTCATTAACAACTATCTCCTTCCCCT
>NW_021556454.1:0-1161 GCF_001605985.2 Dendrobium catenatum
TCGGGTCAACCCAAACCCGAAATTTTCGGGTCAGGTTCGGGTCGGGTCCAATATTGACAGCTCTACATATTGTCCAACACAAACACAACTTTAAGCATGTATGCATATGCTGCTTAGGAATTAGTAAATCTGTTTCATCGTCTAAATGTTATCTCAGTAATTCAATGAGACATAAATTTGAGGTTCCTGGTTTGTCATGCCATTATAATGATCTACATTGGGACACTACTAATCCATGAGACATAAATTTGAAACATATAATGACGGAAATCTAGTTGTTATATATAATAGGAGTGTTGTGGATGAGAGTGTTAAATATGACAAATTAATTTCCACATGGAAGATTAATGAATTTGATCTGGCATCAAATAATAGTCACGTGGCTAGAGCTTCTACTTCTGTGATTAGTAAACGAGATAGTAACTAAATTAACGAAGGTAGTTAATAGTATTGATTATAATTAAGATTTTTTTTGAGAAAAAAATAGTGGCAATCATGTATATTTTCATGAAAAATATAAAATTGCAAAAGAATTACAAATTTTGCAAGAAAAATGATAAAAAAAAAAAAACTTATAAAAAATGTAAAAAAGAAAAATATAAAAGCCTCAAAAAGGGCCTGCAACATAACAAAGCAAATAACAACAAAAGACAAAGAAAAAAATAAGAACTAAACACAGTTCTTAAAAAATGAGAACAAAAGTAACCAACAACCATCTTGAACAAAACATATTCAACCAATATGGAAGCCATCAGAACTAGAGACAGAGCAATAAACTTCGATTACAAGATAACCAATGTCTTGAACATCAATCTAAAGCTGGAAATCAACCATCCCAAAAGCAAAGTATCAGTCTACCATCCAACAACAAAGCCCGTCGAAAGTTTTCCAGAACAGTCTTGAACATCAACAAGAATACATAGCCAACCGTCCTACACCATCAATCCAAGCTAGCAAGAGCAAAGCCAATACTAAAAAGCCACCTGCAAATGGCGGAGTCAGAAATTTTATTTAGGGGGGCATAAATTAAAATAGTTTTGTTTGTCATCTCATTATCAGATCCAAGTGGAGCTATAGGATTAAAATTAAGAATGCAAATAACAAGACTTTTAGAGTTTAGAAGATATAAATATATGTCACGGACAATCTCCGTTGGGGGGT
>NW_021556455.1:0-302 GCF_001605985.2 Dendrobium catenatum
AACACCATGAATGAGTTGAGAAGAGAGGAAAGTAGGATAAAAGGAGACAAAAGAAGGGTCCCATTTAATCCAAATCCTCCCTAAGGAAGAACAGCCAAAATTAGGACAATGGGATTCATTCTCAAAAACCATATGAGAGCTAAGAAACCAGTCGTCATCAACAGAGGAAGGAATCACTTTAGCTTCCAGAAGACATAAAAATTTTAGGTTGTGAACCCGAACTAAATCTCTACAGAACAAAACTTTGTTGGGTCTATTAAACCCCCTTATGTTCCAACAAGCTATATTGGGATAGGACATTA
>NW_021556456.1:0-210 GCF_001605985.2 Dendrobium catenatum
AATTTAATGTTTCCAATTTCAAAATTTTCATTTTTTTTAAGTTTTATAAAATAGGATAATAAGGGAAAAAATTAAAATTCTCATATATTGGCATTATTAATGCATGTTTTCAACTCTACATCATGGTGAGTGTATGTGGATATTTTTTTAGTTATTTAGATATTTTCCAATTTATATGAAAATTTTAATTATTAAAATTTAAGTGAAAAT
>NW_021556457.1:0-262 GCF_001605985.2 Dendrobium catenatum
GATTTAAACATATATATAATATAATTTTAAAGTAGATTTTTAAATATATATATATAAGTATATATATACACATATATATGTAAATATATATATTTTAAGATAAAATAATTGAAGATATTATAAAAATAAGATCTTAAGGATTGAAAGACCCACTGACTTTGGAGTCATTTGAAAATAACTTTTAAAATATAAGATAATTATCATAATATTTAATTAAATATTAATAAACTATCAAAATAATCATATAACTCAAATTAATATT
>NW_021556458.1:0-206 GCF_001605985.2 Dendrobium catenatum
TTTTCCTTTGGTAAATGCACGTTTCTCCCATCTTCTTGAGATCTTCTGTGCGTATGTCAGACGCATTATTCAGTGGTATAGTATAATAGGTATATAAATAAATGTGTATTAAATATGTAAAAGTGTGTATAAATATGTCTAACATTTAGATCTACTTTGGTATTCTATCCGTAACAGATAAAATTCGAACAAAAAAAAAAAAATGA
>NW_021556459.1:0-3385 GCF_001605985.2 Dendrobium catenatum
GGAGAGTTTCAAGGAGTTCAAGGAGAAGAAGACACCTAGAAGACTGAAGACCAATATCTCACTCAAAGTCATTTGCGTCTGTCATAGGCTTAGAAATCTGGGTTATTGACAGTGGTGCCCGGCCACTTTATTTTCTGCATGTCTGGGTTGTAATAAGGGCAATTTGCCTATGGCCATTTAGTTGATTATTTTTTGGATTTATATTAATGTGTTTACCTGATTGCGCAGTAAAAATTGCCTTCTTTTTTTAGGTTTCTTTTCTTGCATGCCGATTTTGTTTTCACATGGATTTTTGTTAGATTCTTTTAAGGATTACAAAATTTTTCTACTCATAACTAATCTTATAAAATTTTAAGATTTAAATAACATAGAAATCTAACGAACCTAGGGAATTGTCAGAATCGTCCGGGGTCGCATACATATTACTGCATTCTTCTTTCTTTGCTATAAGATATCTCCCTGCCTGTGGGTAAAGTACGGATAATCTGGCCTATGAGGATGAAGTGCCGGACCTAGGGAGACCTAGTCTTTTCAAAAAATTATTTTTTATAAGCCTGTTTTTAAAATTCTATAGCATTCATGAGCTGACATTTCAACTAGCATGCATTGTATTAGTAACAAATTAAATAAAATTTAATTGCATTAGCTAGGAGCATCTGACCCACATAAGTCCAGGATCACTTAGAAAATTCTCTAGATGTCGGTCCTATTTCCAATAACTGTACCACCCACCCATCTCTCATAACTGACTTGATAGCATGGTTTTAAAGCGACTAGGTGGTTAGCTGGCTCCCCAATCCAGGCCGGGGTAAGTCTAGGTTTTGCACTGCATTAGCTAGGGCACGGGTCTTGGTGTTGAGTAGAACACTAAACCCAATCTATATTTAGGATTCGAGGCTACTACACTTGGTCTCGTAGTATGCCTTAAATAGTAGGTAGGATCCTACTTACCTGCATCACAGGATGACGCCACCTCCATCTTTTCTCTCATGCATGTGAATGAGTGCTTGATTTTCTTTTTCTAGTTTATCCTTAGTACCCTAGAGCATCCGAATGCTGGTGTGAACCACGCATGTTTGACTGAGCCTCTTTGAGACCTTTCTTCCTTCTAAGTAGGACTTCTTACTCTATATCCCTGTGCTAATCCCACTTTTGGGAAGGATAATGTATGATCCTTAATCGAGAGTTTTCTCGGGCTATGGCCTGAGATGTAATTAACCACGGGGGCTTACGCCCATGGGAAACTTGGCCCCACATCTACTAAACTCCACTCGAGCTATTGCATCGAGTGAGGGAAACCCGTGATTAGGTCGTGTAAATAACTACCCATCGAGGTGTGTTGGCGACAGCCTCTATCCTCAATGGTTAGTCGTATGTACGATCTAATATGTCCCTTCCAATTGACCCGTTCATGCGGTGTTCTTTCGGAGGTCCACAATAAAAAAGTTGCTTTATTCATAGCCAATTTAACAAAAAGTTATAGCCACCTCAAACATATCATTAGTAAATGGAAGTCGAGTTGATTCTTTAGTTTAAATTGAGTAGTTTATATTTTTTGTGTCTCGCATGAATTTTAGTCAGAATTTTATTGAGGTGCATAATTCAAAAGTGAGTGACTCCAATAATGTCCTTATATGATTGAGTAGAACTCTTAGTGCACGAAATCATGTGAAATTGTAAAGCTTTTATTTGAGAGAGTGATGTCTTTTTTGAAGAACCCTCACGTGAGGATGAATTATTATGTGCGGATGTCGAATGTCGTCCAAAGTCTAATAAAAATGCGTCACGCACCCCCTACTTGGTACCGCGGCTCAGTACTGGATGATGTGGTTGCACCTGATTCGTCTCTGAACGATAAGTTGTGTTCGGTGTCCGCATAGAATAATCTCTCCACATGAGAGAAGATATTGCTGAGATATGAGATTTTGGGTTTAATTCCACATTGGGATGGTTAAAAATAATATTTAGTTATTTACAAAAAAAATTGAAGTAGCTAGCTCTTATTTATAAACTTAATTTTTTAGGCTTAAAACATATTTGACTACTAATGTATCACTAATGTACGCAACTAAAGTTTCGTTTGGGATGACTTTTTTAATGCTTTCTAAAACAGTTTTTAAGTACAAAAATCTATTAAACTAAAAAAATTTATAATAGAAAGCTGCTTCAGAAAGTAGTAGGAAAGTCATCCTTCATTTCAAACGACTTTCTTGCTGCTTCATAAAGTAGCTTTCTAGTATAAAAATTTGAAAATTTTGTACTAGAAAGCTGTTTTAAGAAGTAGAAAAAAAAGTCGTCCCAAATGAAACATAAGGTTTCGTTTAAGACAAATTTTGACCACTTTTTTTTTCTGCTTAATAAAAAACTGTTTAGAAAGTAGTAAGTAAATTGTACCAAATGAAGCCTAAAATTTTATTATATGGAGATAAAAACCTGTTAACACGTTAACTCTCATGGATTTTCTTTTTTTCAAATACGTTAAATACGTTAACTCTCATGGCTTGGTCTCAATGGATATATAGTGATTAGTGAACGTTATAATATTTTTCAAGAAATTTTCATTGGTTAATTTTTATATCAATAAATAATTCAAGTTGTCTAAGGGTTCATTATTTGGATATATTTTTTTATTGCTTCATAAAGTAACTTTTAAGCATGTTGCGGGCTAGAATATGCACAACGATAGAGTTAAAATCCTACATCTTAGCGTTTGCATGGATATCCAGCTCACATACAGAGAATACAAGATTTTTTTACGTCAAAATTTTTGAGAAGATCAAGTGGCAGACAAGATTAGAGAGAGCCGACTTAGATAGTTTGATCATATAAAACGTCAGCCTTTCAATGACACTATCGTGTGAGTATATGTATTAGATCTAGCCTATGTTAAGAAATATAAAGGTAGACCTAAAAAAATTTGATTGGAAAGTATTATTAATTATATTTTCTTTTTAAATTTAAATGAGAATTAGACTCTTAATAAGACATAATGAAGAAAAAAATGATTCATATAAGTGACCCCACATAGTGGGATAAAGGCTTGATGTTGATGTCTATGTTGCATAAAATTATCACTTAAATTTATATTTTTACCATTTAAGCTAGTAATATTACTTATTGAGCTAGGTTTAATCTATAGCTACCTAAAAACAAATGGTTTGAGCTTTACAATTTGATAAGTCTAAAAAAATTTCACTTGATTAACTTGATGTACTATTAGTTTATTTTTTTATTTAAATTTTAAATTATTTGAACTTTGATTTCAATAAAATTACAGTCAAATTGAACGTCTTGATAATAATAATCCAACACCACAAAAAATGATGTGATTTGAGTTCAATTGAGGGAAAAGACTTGCAAATAAAGAAGAAGGTGTGTGTGTATT
>NW_021556460.1:0-247 GCF_001605985.2 Dendrobium catenatum
GGACGATCGAACTTGGACTCAGCTTGTGAACATTTGGCCTTGATTAAACGGTGGACTCGAACTTATAAACTTGATTCAATCGACCTAAGTGAACTCAAACCCAAACAAATTTGAAAATATGAGATTTCAAATTACATTTGATTTAAAAATCAAATGAGAAGAACAATTTGGGACCTGGACTTCATTGAACACAGAAGAACAGCAGAGGATTACACTCGAACATGACTTGAACTTTTACATTGAACTC
>NW_021556461.1:0-261 GCF_001605985.2 Dendrobium catenatum
CTCGTGGTGTTATCTTAGACATAAATAAAAATTCTCTCTATCATATTAATTTTCTTTTCAGATCCTGGTTATTGAAATCTTGATAGAATCTATTGAACACTTTTGTCAACACTAACATGTACAATTTACTTTTTAAGTTCATAACATATGTTGGGTGTCCACTTGTTAATCTCATTTTTGTGATCAACATCAAACATCAAATAACCACACAATTATTTTAGCTAAAATTCAAACTTCAAATCTAACACATCACTATGCTCT
>NW_021556462.1:0-317 GCF_001605985.2 Dendrobium catenatum
ATGAATGATTGCTTATTAAAATTTCTTCTTGCATGAGCATTGTGTGCTTGAGAGTTCTAATGGAGAGAGCTTCCTAGGAGAGGAAGAAGTTTGGCGCAACACCCACCAACCTAGATAAGTCGGGTTCGTAGTTTCTTTCGTTTATCTCGTTCTCTTCTCTTCCCGTTGTTTCTCTCATACCTCCTCCCTCATCACCTAGCCACCGGATTCCCTAGCACCCGATTTCTCCCCTCCACAAATTCCCTTCAAGCCCACGGCCAAACCCATGCCCGACCCCATGCCGCCGACCCCCATCCCCCTAGCCGCCGATCCACTCT
>NW_021556463.1:0-537 GCF_001605985.2 Dendrobium catenatum
AAGAACTTTATGACAAATTCAGATTTTCATGATATTCGAAGCATTGGTCCAAAATTCACTTGGTGTAACAACAAAGAAGGAACTTCTAGAATTTGGAAGAGGTTGGATAGATGCTTGTTGAACTCCATTGCTCTTCAAGTGATCCCGACAGCTATGACTATGCATTTAGCAAGAGTGTCTTCAGACCATTGTCCAATTGCTATTAAATTGGATAGGAAGATTCAAATAAATAGAAACAATATCAAGTTTGAAGACACTTGGAGATCCTATCCTGCAGCTAGAACTATTGTTTATCATTCTTGGATTAAGAATTACTTTGGGGAGCATTCTGAAATCCTTCAAAGGAAGAATCATAAAACTTTGAAGGCTTTGTTCTTTTGGAGCAAATGTAAGTGTAAAAACTTGAAGACCCTTAAGGAGGACTTGAAGAAAGAAATCATTGAACTTCAAAAAAAAGAAATGGATGGAGTTAATTGGACCAAGGAAGATCTTACTTTGCGTAGAAGTAAGGTGCATGAGCTAAATATCACTTTGAAC
>NW_021556464.1:0-338 GCF_001605985.2 Dendrobium catenatum
TGAGCATGAATTGACCTTGGTAGCATTGGCGTGTGTTGACCTTAGTGGCATCAATGAGCATTGGCCTTGATGGAACCAGCGAACATTGATCTTGTTGGTAAAGAAGGGCATTAATCTTGTTAATTAATAAAAATGGGTTTCAACAATATTGAAATATTCAGGCATATTCCTTATTGGTGATGGTAGACATAATTAGTATTTGTAGCAACATTGGGTAATAATTTTGGTGTTCAATAGTGAGAATTAAACTTGGTGGCATCACTAGTCATTTGCCTTTTGTAGCACAGTTGGGCATCAGTTGTAAGATATAAGCTAATTATTTTTAATTAATATATTAA
>NW_021556465.1:0-258 GCF_001605985.2 Dendrobium catenatum
TTCTACGTGGTTTTCAGGTTCTGGGAAAGGGAAGGAGGTCTTGGATTAGCAGTTCAGAGTTTGATCTGAGATTAGATATTTTGTACTTTTGATTTTTGTACAGTCATAGTTTATCTGTTCTATTCTGTTCTTTTTGTCTGTAAGCCATGTACTGTATCTGTATATGATTATTTTGACGAAAGAAAAGATAGATGAATTACTCTGCATTTGAAGGATTATAATAGCTCTGTGTCTTTCTGACTATGTAATATTTGGAAG
>NW_021556466.1:0-209 GCF_001605985.2 Dendrobium catenatum
GAAGAGTTCAGTTTGAGAGTTTTGGAGAGTTTGACAAATTTGGAGAATCCCAAAAATCAATATTATATATGCCAATTAATGAAAACTATCCTTTCTTTTATTGCTCGTCTTTCTTTCTTTCTTTCTTTTTTTTTTTGATTGAATTAAACAAAAAATCTTAAATTCTTGAAAAAATAGCTCTTTGGACCTCAATTTTATTAATCAAAATT
>NW_021556467.1:0-1139 GCF_001605985.2 Dendrobium catenatum
ATGTTCTTATTCACATGGGTACTAATACATCAAATTTTTATTTGCATGAGGCTTATGAATTTTGGCATTTTGGTTATTTTGTTGGTTTTTGGTTGAGTAAACATAAGTTATGTGATAGACCGGTCCCTCTTGGACTAGCCCTCACATACAAATAGGTGGAACAAGAGTTCCAACCCCGCCCGAGTGGAAATCCTGCCTGCATGAAGTGTCGCCTCTTTTGGGGTGGGGCTTACTAGGATTTTGCAAAGGGAAGATGGGGGTGGCTAGGAGGGAAAATTCAAATAGAGGGATATTTTGGGTATTTGCTGAACATTGTATGCTTTAAGTAGTTTCTTCTCCTGGGGTTAAGGTTATGTCTTGTTTGCTGAATTTGGATTGTTCTTAAGGTTGATTGGGCTCTAGCTGGCGGCTATGGATTTGGGAGAGTCTGATCTTCTTCTCCAATTGAAGATCCATTGTATCCTATGATGCACCGACACTTCTCCTCAAAGAGGCGTGCAGTGTCCAACACGACACTCGTCTGACACGACACTCGTCCGACACGACACTCGTTCGACACTCTTCCGACACGTGTCGGACACGCCGAAAATGTGTCTGATTAAAAAATATTAAATGCAAATTGGGCACGCCGTATCTTAAATATTTTATGATTTTTTTAAAATAGAATTTCTTGTATTTTGTGGGATTTAAACTAAATTTCTTATTTCCTATCCACAAAATCAAATCAACGTCCGCACTTAGTTTCCAATCATCGAATATTCTCATTTTCATTTCTTTTTGACATTAAAGATATTTCCATCTCCTCTCTCGGTGACTGATAAATGGCATTGACGCCTGACTCTCAACGCTTGACATATTAATTGTTGTTTTTTGAAACTTACCAAAAAAAAAAGCTAATGTACATGCTCGGTACCGCTAGGTACATGCTCGGTACTGCTTAGTACATGCTCGGTACCGCTAGGTACAAGCTCGGTACTGCTAGGTACATGTTCGGTATCGCTCAGTACATGCTCGGTACCGCTAGGTACATGCTCGGTACCGCTCGATATCTTTCCATACAAATAAATTACGTACTTTAAAAATAAGCAGAACTTCAAGTATCATCGTCCTCTTCTTGTTGTGAGAGAAATTGGAGCACA
>NW_021556468.1:0-222 GCF_001605985.2 Dendrobium catenatum
TTCAAGTTGAATTGTTGAATGGTTGAATTGTATGAAAGCATTGGGCATGTTATGTGATAGAAAAGTCCCCCTCAAACTTAAGGGAAAATTGTATAAGATGGTTATTAGGTCTACAATGCTTTATGGTGCAGAATGTTGGCAATTAAAAGAGACGCATAATATTAAGTGTTGTAGAGATGAGGATTCTTAGGTGGATGCGTGGCTTTACTCTTAGAGACGGGA
>NW_021556469.1:0-254 GCF_001605985.2 Dendrobium catenatum
TTTCAGATTTGAGTAAATCCCTTGCTCCACACATCCAACCTAACATCCCTCTCCCACCTTGTCCGGCCTTTCAGGCTTACGTTTTATTCATTGGCTTGCACTTTAGGAAGACTACACTTGCTGTCCTGCTAGCCGAACACTTCTGTTTTGCTGTCCAGAGAGTTCATGGCTGCTGTCCTGAATATTTCGGACGAGGCAAACTGCTGTCCTGCACCCCGGGAACCCCCGTTTGCTGTCCGGAAAAGCCACGGCTG
>NW_021556470.1:0-792 GCF_001605985.2 Dendrobium catenatum
GCTAAAGCAAATCTATCTTATACTATAGGGATTAAAGGCTTTTTATCATATCAAGATTCATAGTTACTCTTGACATTGGTCCGTGATTCTGTTTTGTGGATTGTTCTTCTCTATGTTAGAGAGAGAGCCCCTATTCTTTAATATCTAGAAGATATACTCACAACTAAGCCCTTTTTAAGAGATGATTAAAGAGAATCTAGCATGAAAAAAAGTTTTGGCCAAAGATGCCAACAAAAGAAGCGCAAAGCCGCTAAATTGAATTTATGAAAAAAAAAAGGATTTGCAAAGCGCGATTCAAATGACAAGAGGCATAAAATGAGCCCATCAAAAGCAAGCTCTTCTCTCTTTTCAAATCTTTTAAAAACTTAGAAGCTTTCATATACCAAAGACTTGAGTTCATTTTGCGATTATGATGTATCTACTTTGATCCTTTATTCTATAAGATTTTTTTTTCTTGACTCAAGTGATGATTAGATCCTTTATACTAATATATGGTTGAAGTTTTGAGTTAGGTCATTGATTTCAAAAGACAACTCTACCCTACAAAGATGCTTCAAACTTAGGGTAAACAAGATCGGATACTTTTCTGATTCTTTGAATTTTTGATGTTGTTCAACTCATTAACTTACATGCTTTTAAAATCAATCTCATGGAATGCTATATCATATTCATGCTTTAAATCAAAATTAAAAAATGTATGAGAGATTCTTTTTCTTTCTTATTTTTGCATATTTTCTTTTTGATATGTCAAAAGGGGAGAAATAGGAATTGCTTATTTGTTTTGCCATCATC
>NW_021556471.1:0-234 GCF_001605985.2 Dendrobium catenatum
GATACACAATTCCGAATAGAACTTGCATCCCTAAGTTCAGCTTTGACCACCGCGCAATGGTAAAAAAAGCACAAGATTTTCGTCCAATCATGAATAAATCTCTAAGGAAACCATTAAATAATCATTTGGTGGACTGGTATGAAATTCAATAGGCACAATCACACCAGTCAATGGCATCTAGAACAGTTGAAATTTTAAGCCTTTGCCTGCAATTCTCTCCTATCCACGTGAAAT
>NW_021556472.1:0-211 GCF_001605985.2 Dendrobium catenatum
TTTTCTTCCAGACGAAATTAATTATCTTACAGTACGATTGGCTCTCTGGAAAATTTTCGTCCAGCTGAAATTAATTATCGTACAGTACGATTGGCTCTCTGGAAAAGTTTCGTCAAGACGAAATAATATATCGTACAGGACGATCTATCTTCTGTAAAATATTTGTCTAGACGGATCAATTTTCGTCCAAACGATTAACCGACTTATGACA
>NW_021556473.1:0-325 GCF_001605985.2 Dendrobium catenatum
CAGTAATGACAGTAATTTTTGCATCATAAGACGAAGGTAAGTATCTCAAAATCTTGTTAACTTTTTCATAATTTAAAAGCTCTTTTCCTAGTGCATTCAATGAAGTAACAATCTGAGTAAACCTAGTGTACATGTCAGAAATCGATTCATGAGGTTTCATACGAAAAAATTCGTAGTTATGCAAGAGAATGTTTAAACGGGATTGCTTAACTTCATTAGTACCTTCATAGGTGATGCATAATTTATCTCAAATCTCTTTACCAGTTTTGCAAGTTAAAACATGCATGAAATTCTCAGATTTCAAAGCATAGAAAAAACAGTTCAA
>NW_021556474.1:0-319 GCF_001605985.2 Dendrobium catenatum
AAACCTAAGTCTATTTCGGAAGACAGTACTTTGAGTCAAAAAATTTTTGAGCATGATTTGTGCAATGAGTCCCCTCTTGTTTCATTAGAGTCTAACTTTAGAGCTGCTCAATTGGATGTATATTTGGCCGAGTATGTCATTCCTGATTCGTACATTTTGCCCGTTATAGCCTCGTCCTACCAGGATAAGGACCACTTCTATCCTAGTTGGCTGAATTTATTAGATGACACTAACCCCACTAGGAGACTGCTGTCGACCCTAACTAAAACCACTTATACCCTGGTAGCTAAGAGTGTCTTCATTCCTCCTCCCACACCAG
>NW_021556475.1:0-209 GCF_001605985.2 Dendrobium catenatum
TGCAAATGCTTACCTCGTCCCAGCATTGAAGAGGTAAATTGGGAAGCCGGATCCACACGGGAGCTGAAATTCCTTTGAGAGAATTAGGATTGAATGAAGTGGTCCATTTATCCAGACCCACTACTTGTCCTCTTACCCACCAAGGACCGCCAGAAAGGATGTTTTCCATAGAAACTGAATCTTCAAATGAGCATAGCATCCATCCACGT
>NW_021556476.1:0-304 GCF_001605985.2 Dendrobium catenatum
CAAAGGTGCTAGACCACGAACTTATTTTCTCTCCACTATGGAGGCACGCCGCTTGAGAGAGGATTCAAACATGACCACGCTTGCTCACCAACACAGCTAAATCCGGTGGGGTTCATAATGAACTTATTGAAAATAAAATAACGATATAGTTTATATCAAAACTTTCAGAAAAATAAGTAGTAATATATTTTTTCTCTGCTTGTCCCTTCCTTTCTTCTCAAGAGCTATTTTTTTTTTCCTTGTATCGAAAAATAGCCTCCTTTATCTAAAAAATATAACTGCATGGACGCTAAAAAATAAATTT
>NW_021556477.1:0-433 GCF_001605985.2 Dendrobium catenatum
AGCCCAAGAGAAGCACTTTCTCGATCCACTGGTGATAGGGCTGCCATGAGAAACAAGCATCTCAGGTGCTTTGCATTTATTTGCTATTCGGATTGCTTTTTGGATGTTTATTTTTGTTTGATCTCCTCATCTCAAATGTAATTCATCTTACTTTGGGCATATTTCCCTGATGTGAAACATACATGCGATGGAGTTACTTTAGGAAATTATAGAGAGCAATTTAAACAAAATAATCCAAATTAAAATTATCATTTGTAATAAAAGAGTGAACCTTAGAATTCTTAGTTCTTAACTTGCTTAGGCAACGAAGAGTGGCATCGATTAAACAAACAATTTACGAAAAACCAAGAATAATTGTATGCTACGACAGTAAACAAGAATCCATGCTTTAATAAGGAGAACTTTCACCTTTGGAGCCCTTACGCTCAACTAA
>NW_021556478.1:0-1245 GCF_001605985.2 Dendrobium catenatum
TCAGGCCCGACGTGCTACTAAATGCCTGACATTCATGCCCAACATTCTGCTCAAGGCCCGACTTTTAGGACTGATTTCTTCATCTGAGGCCCTCACCTTCTCCAGAAGCCCTCACATTCGTCAAAGGACCTCACCAACATCTGAGTCCTTCACCTTCACCTGAGGCCCTCTCCTTCGCCAGAGGCCCTCATCTTCGCCAAAGGCTCTCTCCTTTGCTAGACTACCACCTTACGCCATTGTTTTGTCAGAACACCATTTGAGGCCTAGACTTTTGCTGGGCCACTACCTGACGTCAAGAGTTCTACCAAAGTACCGCCCTACTACAACGGTCTTTTAGACCCCAGTCTCCTACCGACCACGGTCCTTCAGGCCTTCGTCGCCTACTATGTTCCTTCCGACCTCCATTAATAGACGACGGTCTTTCTGACCCCGGTCTCCTGCCGACTACGGTCCTTCCGACCAGACAAACATGTATATGTAATTCCTACTATGTAATGCAATCTGCATGATGTGCATTTGTTACATAAATCCAAGGCCTTCTCCCAAGGAAGAGCCTCATTTGTAACAACTACAAATACTAGTGGATTCATTCAAACTGGGCCAGGCCCCGTGGTTTTTCCCCCTTTTAAGGGGTTTTCCACGTAAAACTCTGGTGTTTCTTATGAATGTTTCACCCCCTCACTTTTCTGCTTGTGTGCTGGATCTTTGTACAATGCTAAGACGTTAAACCATATATATTTCTCTACCGCTGCGAATATTCCAAGACACAACAGTTTGGCGCTGTTTGTGGGAAAGTGATTCCCGACTGGGGGGGGCAATTTTTGCTCCAACCTCAAAAGGTTATTCAACTGCTATTGATGCATCAATGCCATTGGACTCAGATCAGGACTGGGGGGCAACCTTGACTACAATTTTAGTCAAGAAGATCCCTCCAATACTTCCAACATCAAGATGATATTTCAAGGAAATTCATTCAAAATCCAAGGATACTTCCAATCAGATATATGATTTATACAGTCCCTTGATGGACTTCTACTCCTAGGCAATGTCTTAATCTTGACCTGAAAAGGCAGTAACGGTCTAAAGATAGCCATTCTTCACCTTTGATTCCGGATACACGCGGCGTTTGCCCCCTCCCAATAAAGAAAAATCGATCCCAGGGGGATCCGATTTGACCTCTTCCACACAGGTTAACGTCGTCGAACAAAGGCTCCGACATACAACCTTGGATAGGTCTTACATCCT
>NW_021556479.1:0-266 GCF_001605985.2 Dendrobium catenatum
ATTGTTAACTAAACTGATCGAAATTCCGAACTCAAAACCGACTAATTTATTAAAATCTCAACTCGAACCTAACATAGTTTAGATTATGTTCAAATCGAATTATTGAGTCGAGTGATTTATCAACACTAACCCTTATATATATGCAGGATTAAAAGCATTGCTATGAGTTTAGGATTAGGGTAGAAGTATAAGAGATATTTTAGTAGAAAGAAAATGTTAGAAATAAGAAAAAAAATATCAAAATATTTTTATTGAAAGTTAATCAT
>NW_021556480.1:0-1516 GCF_001605985.2 Dendrobium catenatum
TGAAATTCTATTGCACATATTGGCGTTGACCGAAAATGGTCAAGTCTAGAATTTTGATCCTAAGGGTAGATAAAATCTATCCCTGGGGAATCAAAATTTGAATTGATACCAGGGTAGTGCCATAGAGGGCGTACTCTACCGCTAGTGAGTCGAATCCTAAGGGAAGAAAATGTTCTATCCCT
Organism: Dendrobium catenatum; assembly: GCF_001605985.2. NCBI lineage: Eukaryota > Viridiplantae > Streptophyta > Magnoliopsida > Asparagales > Orchidaceae > Dendrobium > Dendrobium catenatum. The sequence goes on from NW_021556480.1 coordinate 183, forward strand.
AAAGGAAAAAGGAAGTCTAGGTGATCGTATAGGCAAGAAGAGTTCCTAACTATAGAAGATCAGATTTGAGTTTGATAATAGGGTAGTGCCACGAGGGGCGTACTCTACCACTAGTAAATCTAATCCTTAGGGATGGGGGAAACCTAACCTTAAGGAGAAGACAGGTCGAATGGTCATATAGGAAGGAAGAACTCCTAACTATAAAGGATCGAATTTGAAATTTGATACTAGGGTAGTGCCACGAGGGGCGTACTCTACCACTAGTAAATCTAATCCTAAGGGAAGGAGGAAACCTAAACCCTAAGGAAGAGAAGGCTGGAGGACTCTGTGGGAAGGAAGCATTGCTTCCCACATATGGTCTGATTTAGAATTTGAAAACTAGGATGGTGCCACATAGGGCGTGATCCATCACTAGAAAATCTAAACCTATGGAGAGAAAGCACGATGACTCACATCTATCCTTAAGGAAGAGAAAATTGGATGATCTTGTGGGAAGGAAGCATTGCTTCCCACAAAAGATCAAAGCTGGAGTTTGAAACTAGGATGGTTCCACAGAGGGCGTGCTCCATCACTAGTGGATCTAATCCTAAGGAGAGAAAGCACGATGACTCACATCTATCCTTAAGGAAAAGAAAGCTAGAAAGATCTCATGGGAAGGAAGCATTGCTTCCATGAAAGATCGGATCTAGATTTGAAATTTAGGATGGTGCCAGAAAAGACGTACTCCATCACTAAAAAACGGTCTTGTGGAGAGGAAACTTGCTCTACACAGAGAACCGAGTCTGGAATGATCGTATACAGAGGAAACTTGCTCCATATAGAGGATTAGGTTTGAAATGATCGTATGCAGAGGAAACATGCTCTACACAGAGGATCGAGTTTGGAATGATCGTGTGTAGAGGAAACTTGCTCTACACAGAGGATCGAGTTTAGAATGATCGTATATGGAGGAAACTTGCTCCATATAGAGGATCGGGTCTGGATGATCATATGTATAAGAAATTTTCTCTACGTAGAGGATCAAGTCTGAAATGATCATATATGGAGGAAACTTGCTCCATATAGAGGATCGGGTCTGGAATGATCGTGTGTAAAGGAAACTTGCTCTACACAGAGAATCAAGTCTGGAATGATCGTATATGGAGGAAACTTGCTCCATATAGAGGATCAGATTTGAATGATCGTATATAGAGGAAACTTGCTCTACACAGAGGATCAGATTTGAAATTTAGAATTTGAGATTTGAATGGTTTTGAATTTGATTCTAAATGTGCTTGAATTTGAAATTTAATTTTGAAAAATGTTTGAGTTTGAAACTTGATTTGATAATTTGA
>NW_021556481.1:0-202 GCF_001605985.2 Dendrobium catenatum
GGGACTTTCCAAAATTGGCTAATGCAACTTAAACTTCGAATATCATTGTCCTAAGTTCTTAAAACTCATTAACAAACTGAAATAATTAAAATGGACCCTAATTAACTAATATTTGAATTTCAACTAAAATATCCCCTTCAGACTCCCAACAAACATAAACTATATATAACTTTAACTAACTACCCTGCTTAGGACTTATCAA
>NW_021556482.1:0-714 GCF_001605985.2 Dendrobium catenatum
GAGCATCAGATAGTGTCCTGATAGAAGTTCAGGCCTCAGGTGATGGTCCGACTGAAGTCCAGGCCTCAGGTGGTGGTCTGGCAGAACTCCGAGCATCAAGCGATGACCTGGTGGAGCTCAGAGCCTCAAGTGGTGGTTCGGTGAAGCAACGATGTCAGGCAGTGGCCCGACGGAAGTTCGGGCCTAAAGTGGTAGTTCGACGAAGGAAAGGGCCTCAAGAGGTGGTCCAGCGGAAGTCTGAGCTTCAGGTGGTGGCCTGGTGGAGCACAGTGTCTCAAGTGGTGGTCCGACAGAGCAACGAAGTCAGGCGGTGGTTCGGAGGAAGTCTTGGCCTCAAGCGGTGTTCTGCCGAAGGCGAGGGCCTCAAGCGGTGGTCCGGCGGAAGTTCGGGCCTCAGGTGGTGGCTTGGTGGAGCACAGGGCCTCAAGTGGTGGTCTGACAGAGCAACGACGTCAGGCGGTGGTTCAACGGAAGTTCGGGCCTCAAGTGGTGGTCTGACGAAAGAAAGGGCCTCAAGCATTGGTCCGGCAGAAGTTCGGGGCTCAGGTGGTGGTCTGGTGGAGCTACGACGTCAGACGGTGGTCCAACGGAAGTCCGGGCCTCAAGTGGTGGTCAGGCGAAGGAGAGGACCTGAAGAGGTGGTCCGGCGGAAGTCCGGGCCTCAGGTGGTGGCCTAATGGAGCACAGAGCCTCAAGTGGTGGTCCGGTGGAGCT
>NW_021556483.1:0-302 GCF_001605985.2 Dendrobium catenatum
AAAAACCGCCCAAAAACTGCAAGTTTTCAATTCTGTATGCAGTGGATTGTCCCGTACGATCGTGGATCGTCCCTGACGATTTTACTTAAAAGCCTTGAAACGAACCTGTTTGCATATGTGTACGAAATATTTTCGAACAAGCTGATCGTCCCGTACGAACTAAGTTCGTCCGGTACGAACGGTTATTACTATGCCGGTTCCAAAAACTGCAGAAAACTGTTCTAAGTCGGTTAATCATCTGGACAAAAATCTTATTCGTTTGGACGAAATTTTTACAGAGAACCGATTGTCCTGGACAATAT
>NW_021556484.1:0-202 GCF_001605985.2 Dendrobium catenatum
TTTGACTTCAGGATGACCCCTAATTTGACCATAGGTGAAAATTACAATTTTGCCCCTAATAATTTATTAAAAATTATTAAAAAATCCAAATCTCCTCCAAACACTTGGAAACACTTTCTCTGATCATCCCTGACCTTTGGGAGTGATTCCAATTAGTTTGGAGTTGATTTGGATCAAAACAATAAAAAAGGTCCTTAGTTAA
>NW_021556485.1:0-279 GCF_001605985.2 Dendrobium catenatum
CTTCCGTCGTATCCCCCGTTTAGAGGAAAACTACGGAAAACTAGGCCTTTCCCACCACGCTAAGAAAAGTGTGTATGGTAGATGCCCTCTTTCGAGGACACCGCGGCCGTGTAATTTTGATCTCCCACCACGTTAAGAAAAGCGTGTATGGGTATTTTTGAAAATATTTTGTAAAAAATGCATTTTTTAATTATTTTTGAAAATATTTTGTAAGCAAGGCAGTTGTTTCCCCGCAAGCGGGTACTTTTGGGTATCCCCGCTTCGTCGTGCGCATCTCAC
>NW_021556486.1:0-540 GCF_001605985.2 Dendrobium catenatum
CTTCACTAAGAGGGTTAAAAATAATTAAATATTTATTACTATTACTAAGAGGCTGACACAGCTTTTGGTTTCCACTACATCAGGTTTGATGAAAGTGATTTATAAGGGCTGCATCACACTGTTATGGGGACAAAAGGAAAGCCAATATAGTGTTAGTATAATACCCGGAGTGGAGGAGTGCACGAAGTTGATGTAGGTCAAGACTGACCAAACCATTATAATATTTCTAGCATGTTTTTGATTTATTCTTTTCTACTCTTTTATTTTTTAGTATTTAAACTTTCTTGTATAAATTTAATTTTTAATTATAAGTAATAGTTAGATTTAACTTATGTTATTTACTCATCTAGAATTTATTTTTTTAAACGAAGTTGATATCTGAAATTAAAAATGAGTTTTGTTGTAGTAATTTTTTGAGTACTAATTCTTGCTCCCCCCTTCTTAGTGTGTTTAGGGATAGTTCAATGAATTCTTATAAGCACCTTAAACTTTTTTTGGGGTAAGAGAGTAGGTCTTAAAGTTCATAATTTTAAAATCCTC
>NW_021556487.1:0-228 GCF_001605985.2 Dendrobium catenatum
ATACTCGGAGGGTGCCTCCGGGGAGTGGATGTAGGTCTGATTTTTATCGAACCACTATAAACTTTGGTGTCTTTTATTTTCTGCTGCATTTTTACTTTTTTTTTATTAATACTTTGTGGTTGAAAAACGTTTTCTAGAAAAACTCACAAATTAAATTTTCATTTCCTTCAAATTTAAAAAGAGGGTTAAAATTTTTTAATTACCAATTTACCCCCCCCCCCCCCCCCC
>NW_021556488.1:0-202 GCF_001605985.2 Dendrobium catenatum
CTCAAGAAAGAAAAAAGATTACAAACTAACACAGACCGAATCTACCCAATCTTGAGCTGGTTCCAAATTGTAGTATGATCGTGTGGACCTGAAATAGCACAAAAGACAATCGTAGAGAAATAAAGAATGTTTGTTATCATCAAAATCATAAACCATAGACCCGCAACACTACCATCTTATAGAATTTTCCCTTAAGTTTGAG
>NW_021556489.1:0-238 GCF_001605985.2 Dendrobium catenatum
ATGCTAAGGAATATGAAATTAAAATTTTGACTCTTTTAATTTGTTTCTAATGCAATGCATGCTAGTTAAAAACCTTAAATCAAATATGGTTGAAATTTTAAAAACAGGCTTACAAAATAATTTTTTTAGAAGACTGGGCTTCCCCAGGTCCGGCACCTCGTCCTCATAGGTCAGACTATTCGGACTCTACCCGCAGGCGGAGAAGGGTCTAAAACAAGGGAAGAGTAATGCAGTAATA
>NW_021556490.1:0-528 GCF_001605985.2 Dendrobium catenatum
ACCCCTCTTAGGGATGAGTTTCTTTTCATTTAGATATATAGAACCCGGCGAACCCGAGAAGCTCATAGAAAAAGAAAAGACAGAACGAGAAGATTGAAAAAAGAAGACAAAGAAATAAAGATTCAAGGAACAGTATATCCCAGTTCAAAAATCACTTGCGTCATTCTTAGGATTAGAATCCGGGTTTGTTGTCTGTGGTGCCCGGCCACTTTACTTTTCTACAAATTCTGAGTGTAATATGGATATTGGACATTGGATATTATAATTTTGGATCATTTAATTTGTATGTTTACATTGTTTGTGCAGTAGCTTTTTTTAGGGCCCTTGCATGTCGAGTTTTGTTTTAGCCTGGATTCGAATCGGAGAGATTTTTTTCGTAAGGGTACGCTTAAAATTATTTTAATTGTAATTAAAAATAAAAATTTTTAGGCTCATATAATAACTCTAACGTTTCTAAGAAGTAAGCTCGGGACCGCCGAGAGTCAGCATAGGCATATTATTACTTTCTCTTCCTTGTTAGGCACCTCC
>NW_021556491.1:0-392 GCF_001605985.2 Dendrobium catenatum
ATTCTTGATCAAATATAATATTATTAGTTGATAGAAAATATATTAGAATAATTTTTTTTATTTAAATGTGCTTTTACTTACCCTTTCTTTTTAAATACATCTCTTCTTCCTCATGTAAGGGTTGCTCAAAGGAAAATCTCCAGCAATTCTTCCATTCTTCCTTTCCTTTTTTCATGCTAAATCTTTAGAGGAGAAGCTTTGATTTTTATTCCAAGAGCTCTTTTCATTTGGGAAATCAAAATCGTTGTTGGAAAGCAACAACACACAAAACCGAGTAACATCTCTTGAGTTCTTGAGTTTGTTTTCAAACTCTAAATCTTTACTTGCTGCTCTTTTAGCTTTCACCATATATTTATTTCTTAAAAATATTTATTTTATGGTGAAATACTTGT
>NW_021556492.1:0-251 GCF_001605985.2 Dendrobium catenatum
TTTCTTATCTGGGCCAGGCCCCGTGGTTTTTCCCTTTAAGGGGTTTCCACGTAAAAAAGTTTATGGTGTTTCTCTCTCTTAATTATCTGTTGGTGTGCTAGATATACGTATATTGTTAAGACGTTATATTTTTACTCTACCGCCGCGTATATTCTAGTCTGCAACAGTTTGGCGCCGTCTGTGGGAAAGTGGTTCCTGACTGGGGGGCAATTTTGCCTCCAACCTCAAAAGGCTATTCAACTGCTATTGAT
>NW_021556493.1:0-534 GCF_001605985.2 Dendrobium catenatum
TGCACTTGTAAAAAGCACTTGAATATACAATGTTTTACTGAGGGTTTTGTGGCCGCAAAGTGTTTTGGATTGCTCAAAATTTGCAAACTGTTCGTAGTTAGCCTAACTTCTTTTGCATGTTTCTATGATATATTCATTATTTTTACCTGTATACCAGATAACAGAGGTGATGTGGTCGAATATAATTTACCCTCTATTTTCTTGATGGACTGTGCGCAAAGTGACTGTAGTTCCTTCCTGAAGTCAGTGCGAAGGGTATGTGTTCTGTACTTTCTTTTCTATCTATTTGAGGATGAAATTCTAAGTTAACTTGAAGTATCTATCTTGATCTGTATTGCTAATTTAATTGGATATTTATTCCTGCAACATTTTGTTGTTTCCATTCCTATGTTATATTTTGTTATGAGCTTATTCTGTTAATTAAGAGGCATTCATGAAGTAACTGGCTGATTTTTGTTATTCATTTTAATCTAGAAATTGTGGCATACTGGTATTTTCTATTTTAAAGAATTTTTCGTCATCATAGATGTTGAC
>NW_021556494.1:0-213 GCF_001605985.2 Dendrobium catenatum
GCTTCTCTTGTAAAAAATCTTACCTTCTGTTAAGCCTACATTACTTCTGATTGACAATCATATTTTTAATAGAATGATTGATGTATTGTCCAATATAAATCATCTTTGACAACCAAGCCTTCCATTCATTACTGCGATACTTATCCTCCTCCCATGAAATTGATGCCAAAAACTTATAAACATAAACCTCTCTATCCTGACCAGGTTTATGTT
>NW_021556495.1:0-280 GCF_001605985.2 Dendrobium catenatum
ATCTTCCTCCTTTCTCCTGCGTTTCAGCGATTACTTAGTAGAGCAAGAAGGTATATTTTTCTGCATTTGGGAAAATTTATCATAAATTCTACTTAATCTTGCGTCCAAATTGCCCTTTGATATTTTATCCTTCATATCCCTCTAGAAAGCTCACCCTCCTATCAAAAACTTCATATCACATCATCACATATTAAATTGAACATTTATAAACATTTCTAACAACTAGTCCCAACACTAGGCCTCCCACTATCATCAATTCCTAAGGAGATTATCTTGGGTG
>NW_021556496.1:0-302 GCF_001605985.2 Dendrobium catenatum
AACGCCTAAATACCCGAATACGCAATTTTAAACATTGGTAATAGGAGGCGTTTGGAAAGATCTAAGAGGTGGGAAAGATTTTAGAGGAATTCCAGCAATGGGCCAGGCCGTATGTGGTGTTGGGAGGATTAGGAATTTATTTCCTAATCCTGAAATCAGATTTTAGGAAATAAATTAAGGCTAGGAGCTCATGTAAATTCCGGTTCCTGAAATTGGGAAATCTTTGCAAAGATAAAGGGTAGGGAGTTAATTCCTGCTGTTAATCTCCTTAGATTAGGGAATTAATTAGTAGAGCAAGGCAA
>NW_021556497.1:0-461 GCF_001605985.2 Dendrobium catenatum
GTTGAGACACCGCGGCAGTATTTTTTTTTTATTTTTTCTCCCACTACGTCAACAAAGGCGTGCATGGGATTTTAAAAAGCGTTTTATTTGAAAGGAGGACTGTTTGATTTCCCCCCGCCCGGGGATACTTATAAGTGACCCCGCTTCGCCGTACGTGCCACACCGAGGTCCCATCCCACCACGCTCAACAAAGGCGTGCATGGGAATGTTCTTCAATTTGTCACGAATATTGAAATAGGGTTTTGAGTTTAGAAAATTTTATACCTTCGCGGAATCGTCGTGGTTGGCACATGGATCGAGAGATCACTCGCCTACCTCGTCGTAGGTATCGCACCGGGTTCCCTCCTACCACGGCCAACAAAGGCGTGCTTAGGTGGTTTGCCGGTCTGACACGAATGTCGAGGTAAGAGAGTGGAGGGGGTTAAGCATTTTTGTTTTATTTTTATTATTACTATAATTAT
>NW_021556498.1:0-214 GCF_001605985.2 Dendrobium catenatum
TATAATCATAAATAATAATAACAACATATAAGAAAAACTGCGCCCTAGGTAGTTCTAACATAAGGGAGGCATGAATGGTTTAGCCTAATGAAACCTATAAACATATCTGGTAAACACTACTAAAAATAGTAAGTAAAAACAATTAATTACAACCTAACATTGCTAAATAATTAGTAGCAGCATTCCCTTCATGTAAAATATGTGAGATGGAAAA
>NW_021556499.1:0-297 GCF_001605985.2 Dendrobium catenatum
AAGCCCACAAGTAAAAAGATGCACAAAAATGTGCCATAAATGTGAAAAAGATGATCAAATCGCCACACGTGGTAGTTATTTCTTTCTATTATCTTTTTAATCTCTTAATTCAAATTGATCTATTGTACATTTATATTTCGTATTGAAATTTGAAATATACAAATTTTTTATTCATCCTTTTTGTAATGATTTTCTCTTTCTTAGAGTCTTAATTGACTTATTTTTTTGATATATTCTTTATATTATTAATGTTCTATCTGTTCTTAAATTCTATGAATTAATATGATTTGCCTAATA
>NW_021556500.1:0-271 GCF_001605985.2 Dendrobium catenatum
ATATATTCTAAAGTAAAATAAAACAGGTGTGAATTGGTTCTCTTGCATTTTTTTTTGTAATTTGTGCATCTCGATTTTCGTGTTGTCATCTCGAACCTTAGCTAATTTTAATATTTTTTTATTTTTTTGCGAGTGGTCAACAGTGAAGTCTGCTTCGTGATAGGGATGTCATTTGGACAATTTAGTGCATTGTCATCTCAAAAATTCATGTTAAGTTCATCTTTTTTGCATTGTATGATTGTCTGGGCAAGGACATAACGGCGAAGTCCGT
>NW_021556501.1:0-229 GCF_001605985.2 Dendrobium catenatum
AATTTTAATTTTTATACTAGAAAGCTGCTTTAAGAAGCAGTAAGAAAGTCGTCCCAAACGAAGCCTTAGAGCACGTGCAAAGCTTCACCTAAAGGACAATTATCCCATGGCAATTTCTTATATAAATTTATATAAGAAATTTCTCATCAACACTTACACTTATTTCATTGAGATTTGTACCAATTCATCTCATTATGATTATAGGTTACAAAAATAAGATGTATTTAAA
>NW_021556502.1:0-218 GCF_001605985.2 Dendrobium catenatum
ATACCTACAACATGAATTTATTACATGTGTTTTTTTTTGCATTTTTAGGGAGGTTGCCTAAGCTCTACAAGTACGTTATCTTCTACCTAATGCTATCTACCTAAATTGTACAAGAATGTTATCTACCACTGTTAATCTCATAAATGAAAATGTTTGCATGATATAATTATATTCTTTCATTAAGTCATGTATTGGTGTAGATGCCAGATAGGTTGATG
>NW_021556503.1:0-209 GCF_001605985.2 Dendrobium catenatum
AAGAAGTGTGACTTCGCTCAGGCACGGGTGGAGTACTTAGGGCACGTGATATCCCAGGAGGGAGTTGCTGCAGATCAGTCCAATATAGAGGCAATGCTGGCATGGCCTCAACCCAAGACCTTGAAGGGGCTCAGAGGATTCTTGGGACTGACAGGCTACTACAGGAGGTTCATGAGGGGATACAGCACCATAGCGTGGCCACTGACAGA
>NW_021556504.1:0-259 GCF_001605985.2 Dendrobium catenatum
TTTGCCGGTGTTTGATATGGACAGCTGATGTCCATTTTCGATCGTCACTTGTGAGTTGCCTGTGTAAGGCTCAGTTGTATTGAGCTGATTTGGATCTGCCGTGAGATGAGAAGAAGCTCCGCTGTCCAGGAACCATTCATTTGTTCGATTTTCGTCCGTCGACGTATATAGCGCCGTTTTTGATTCTTGATATGATGGATCATGCCTGTGCCAGCATCTTAAAGCTGAGTGGCCTGGTTTGGTGCAGATCTGACATATC
>NW_021556505.1:0-434 GCF_001605985.2 Dendrobium catenatum
CAATTGGGACGAGGTGCTAGCATTAAGCTAGCTAATGATGTTATCAACACTGGAAACTCTGAAGCCACCATCCGATTTGGAAGCTTAGAGTTTTCTGCAGATACTGCAAAGGCTGCTGCCGTACCTATTCACGGCATGACTGTTCGAGGCCATCATGCGAAACCTAATTCTGCTGATACTTATGCACGACGTGCTTATTCCGTGCAACAACCAAAAACTGGTAGAACTGCTACTGCAAAGACAGTTCAACAAAACAAGACCTCAGTCTTCGAAAGGCTATCACAACCCATGGCCTTCGCCACTAAGAGGGTCGTAACTGAAGGAAGAATATCTATAATACCGACCATGGATACCACTCTGCCAATCGGGTTATCTGCACCCGGGAAGGATGATGCTAAAGCCTCCTCATCTGGAGGAAGGCTTACAAGAAGGCA
>NW_021556506.1:0-227 GCF_001605985.2 Dendrobium catenatum
AATTGGATGATCAAATGATCTCTAAGTTTTTTATACTTATAATCAATCAAGCGTCTCATTGTGACCAATCAAATGAGTCTAAGATCATTTAAATATGATATTATTAAAAAAATTAAATATTAAAATAATAATCTATAATCAAGGGAATCTCTATAGATTGTCTAATGGAGTATTCTGAATATTAGCTATAATCTTAAAATCTTTGTGCCCTGACTCTCTATACAAAG
>NW_021556507.1:0-309 GCF_001605985.2 Dendrobium catenatum
TGTACTGATGAATTGAGTAGGTGTTATGATGGTCCACTAAATCTCCTGTAACAATGAATCCACGCCTACTCTCCCATATTTCAATATGTGCTCGGTGGTACAACATCCAATCCATGTCAGGTTTCCCACGACCATCTACCCTTTTGAAGCTTGGATCCATTGGTTGGATGTCAATTCGTGGGCATAAGCCAAATTGCCGTAGGACTCTATCCGGCAAGTGCCACTCAACCCTCTTCCAACTGATTACATGCACTCGTGCAGTCCAAATGTCCACCCCTGACAGACAAATCTGTGCAACCTGTGCTTGAA
>NW_021556508.1:0-236 GCF_001605985.2 Dendrobium catenatum
AAGCGCAGGAAAGGGGGAAAGTTACCTTCAGCCAGCGAGCTCCCTTTCTCCCTTTCGATCCCACAGGCAGGGAAAGTCGTAGAAGGAACGACGTCAAACAGCCACGAAGGGAGCTGAAGAAACGATCGAACGGGAGAAAGTTATCTTCACAACCGAGCGAGCTATGTTCTTGCTCCCGACCAAAATGCCATAGCTTCCGATCCGACTGGGAGGGAAAGTCGGCAAAGGAGCACAGT
>NW_021556509.1:0-282 GCF_001605985.2 Dendrobium catenatum
AATTAATTAGAACAAAAGGTATATTGAAATAACTTATTAAAATATTAAATCAAGAAAATTATATAAGTAAACAAGTGCGTGAAAGTTGTTTGCTCTAGATGTCATAAATCAAATATCTAATGTGAGCTAAGGCAAAAAAAAAGTGAGCCAAGGCATGACTCGACCCATCAACTTGATGCAAAAAATTTAGGTTCGGATTAATCTGTTTAATAAGAGGGTTGAGTTTGGATTAACCTGTTCAAAACCATTTATTGAATTTAACAATGAATCTACTTTTGACCT
>NW_021556510.1:0-207 GCF_001605985.2 Dendrobium catenatum
CGAGAGAGAAGGGAGAGGTCGGGATTCGCCTGGGATCTCCGGAACCGAGAGGGATAGAGCGTGAGGGGGAGAGGACCAGATTGAGAGCGGCTGCCCGTGAGATGGAGGCTTCGGCCTTAGTTAGGGCACCAAAAAGAAGGGAAGGGGGATTAGAGCCGTCCGATCAAATGCTTGATCCAACGGTGGGATTCCAATTGGCTTGGAGAG
>NW_021556511.1:0-303 GCF_001605985.2 Dendrobium catenatum
TGACTGCAAACACCACCACTCTGTCAACCAGGTTATATGCATCTGGAAAATACGATGCTGAGGCCTCCTCATCTGGAGGAAGACCCACAAGGAGGCAAAGAAGGAAGATGAACGCTGAGCTCCGAGCTCAACATCAACAACTCCTTATTCACCCTTCCAATCTGCCAGCCCAGATGCCTGAAGCCAATGTTCCTACTAGGAATAAGTTTTCTGATCTAAAATGGGTGAAAAGGAATAGCTCCACTGGGGAGCTAAAAAAATCTTTCTGGGATCGACGGCCTGAAGCCCCAATCCCTCCAAAGA
>NW_021556512.1:0-267 GCF_001605985.2 Dendrobium catenatum
TTGAGAACTAAGCCCTTAAACCCAAAACCCTCAAATCTTTAAATCTCAGAGATGGCTAGATTTATTCAATCCAAGATTTAATGGATTTATTTAATCATTCGGAATTCAAAGTTTTAAAAAACTGAATATTTAAGAAGTCGTTGAAATCCTTTGCCTAGGTTTGTGCTTATCTTAAATATTTTTGGCTAAATTCACCAAACAATTGGTCCCTATGAATGCATATCTTTAAATTGCTGTTTTTTTTTTTCTTCTTGGCTGGCATAATGT
>NW_021556513.1:0-726 GCF_001605985.2 Dendrobium catenatum
TTTATTCATATAATAATCATTCAATCATGCAAACATGGTGGGACAGAAGAAAGAAAGAAATCCAACATTCGCCTGACCAAATCGAAACAACGAACGAAGAAGACTCAACTATCTGCCTAATCACAACAGCAGAATAGAAGGGATAGGGATTTTATGCCCGTATGAGCAAAATCAAAGTAGTGACATAAAGAACTAAAGTAGACTCAACAATCACCTAGAGCTAAAAGGTGATGCAAGGAGAAAGGAATTCAACCATCACTTGAAAAAAAGTATCATATAACAAAGAGTAACAATCATAAGGAAGTAAGGAAGAACAATCAAAAATAAAAAAGTCATCTATCTGCCTGACCACATCGCAACAGCAGCATAGAGAAAAATCCCACATCCACCTGACCAGATCGAAACAGTGAATGGAGAAAGCTCAAGACTCACTTGACCATATTCGAAACAGTGAGTAAAGAGTAAGGAAAGAAAAGAGCCAACTATCTGCCTGACCAGATCGAAACAGCAGAACAGAAGGAGAAAGAAGGAGGGGGTCCCACATCCACCTGACCATATTCGCAACAGCGAATGGGGAAAACTCAGTGCTCACCTGACCAGATCGAAACAGTGAACAAGAGTAAAGAAAAGGAAATGAATCGACTGTCTGCCTGACCAGATCGAAACAGCAGAACAGAAAGAAAAAAAGAAACATCCCACATTCACCTGACCAGATCGAAACAGCGA
>NW_021556514.1:0-292 GCF_001605985.2 Dendrobium catenatum
AATCACCTTGCTCTTATAAATGGGAGACTTGAAAACTTAAGCTAAGTTTCATATAATTGATTCAGCGACGTCCTTTAATGCCCTTTTAGGTAGACCTTGGATTCATGAATATAGAATGGTTCCCTCTACCCTTCACCAATGCATCAAGTACCAATGAGATGGCATTGAACACGTGATTAAGGGTGATCTGCAACCATTTTCGATTTAAGAAATCGGGATCTACGAAGATGCTACATATTTTGTTCTGAAAGGGTTCTCGTCCCGTTCTAAGTTAGAGATCAAAATTGAGGAG
>NW_021556515.1:0-391 GCF_001605985.2 Dendrobium catenatum
TGATAAACTCTCCATGATGATCTGATGTCCCCATCAACTAAACTCTTCAATTTCAAGTTGAGGATGACTTATTCAAAATCTACTTGATATCACCCCTAAATATAGATCCCTTAGTTGTCGAAATTTAAAATTTAAACCCCTATATATGGTGAGAATTCTAAATTTGATGAAGTAAACTGCAATATTTGCAAGTTTATTTACATGTATATTGAGTAGTTCTACTTAAATTATAATGTTAATGATGCTAGATTCCAAATTAAACTATGGTTTTTTTCACCCCTATTTCAAATACTATAATTTCTGATGATGACGGTGGATTAGGAGTGAGGCATTAAATGCATATGTGGGTGTTCCCAAGTTATGGGAAAAAATGAACATTGCATTATGTCTC
>NW_021556516.1:0-260 GCF_001605985.2 Dendrobium catenatum
CAAAAGACCCTTCTCCCCCTTTTGACATCTCAAAAAGGAGGAGGACACTAAGAAACAAAGTAAACAACAAAATTTTTTTATTTTTTTTTTAACCAAGGCATGAACAAGATGTACTATTCCATGTGAGTGAATTTCAAAAATTTGTAAGTTAATGAGTTAATTAACATCAAAAATCCAAACAGACGGTATAATATCCGATCATGGCTACCCTTATCTCGGACTTTCTTTTAGGGTAAAATTGTCTTTTGAAATTAATGACC
>NW_021556517.1:0-281 GCF_001605985.2 Dendrobium catenatum
GGCGATGTCAGTTGAGGCAGTCGGTGTGGGGCAGCAACTGATGATGAGTTGTGGTAACGGCGTCATCAATGGTAGAGAATGTTCAATGTATTTAAAAATCGATCAAATATAATGGTTTTCAAATATATCAAATTTGATTTGGAAGATAGAATTTCATATATACTAAAATTTAACTCTATATTTCTCTTGCTTAAAACTAAACATAAATATTTACTAAATTTTTAGATTTGAAATATTTTACACACATTTAACTTCAAACCAAATTACGATGCCTTTTAAAT
>NW_021556518.1:0-624 GCF_001605985.2 Dendrobium catenatum
TCCTGGACGATAGGACAAATACTCTTCAAATTCCCATCTACTGAACTTTTCTATGCTTGAAGTCCTGATCGATAAAATATTTCGGCCTGGCCGATGCATTTTATGGTCATCGTCCTAGTCGATACACTATATATCGTCCTGGACGATCCACGTGTCAACACGTTTGAATCCTTAAAATTAGCCCCTGATGATCCATTATTGGACAATCGTCCTGGCCGATCCACTGTTCGTCCTAGAGGATACACGTGGTACAGATTTAAAATGTTTTAACTTCAGCTAGTACGATCAATTATTGTGCATCGTCCTGGACGATACACCTAATCGGCCCGGACGATCTGCTATTTCAACGGTCGTCCGGCTTGACTCCTCGGGACGATCGCTTGTCTCTGCTTTATTTTTTAGGGCTTTGATCATCACCATCCTTTATTGATTTTCAAATTCTAGTCACATCGTCCTGGCCGATACTTTTATCATCCTGGATGATAGAACAAATACTCTTCAAATTCCCATCTGCTGAACTTTTTTGTGCTTGAAGTCCTGACCGATAACAAATTTCGGCCTGGCCGATGCATTTTATGGTCATCGTCCTGGCCGATACACTATATCATCCTGGACGATCCACGT
>NW_021556519.1:0-416 GCF_001605985.2 Dendrobium catenatum
ACTATGTGGGGTCAGCTATATGAATCATTTTTTATTGTATCATGTTAAGAATCAAATTCTCATTTAAATCTAATAAAAAAATGTCATTTTTAATATTTTCTAATCAAGTCATTTTAGTTCTACCTCTACATTTCTTAACATAACCCACATCTAATACATCTACTTTCCTAATCGAACCATCAGAAGGCCGTCATTTTATGTGAACAACCCATCTAAGACGACTCTTTCTAATCTTATCTTCTATTACAGCTACTTGAACCTTTTCGCGTATATGCTCATTTCTTATCTTGTCTATAAGAGTAAAGCTACTCATCCACCTAAGCATCCTCATCTCTGCAACATTTAACTTAATATTATGCTTCTCTTTTAATGACCAACATTCTGAATCATAAAGCATTCATGTCTAACATGTATTT
>NW_021556520.1:0-206 GCF_001605985.2 Dendrobium catenatum
GAGGTAGACGATAGACGACGAGATTGTAGAAGATCATTAATCAGGAAGAGGTATGGTTGCGCCTAACTTGCGCTTTACTTGCGTTTTCGTTGCGTTTAAGTTATATGTTAAATATTAGGGTTTGGTTTAGTTATAATTTTACCATTGTTTGTTTAATGTAATGTACTGCTCAAATGTTTATTTTCTGATTTTTCACGCTTCTTCTC
>NW_021556521.1:0-287 GCF_001605985.2 Dendrobium catenatum
TTAACTCTACCTCTACCTTTCTTAAAATAATCCAAATCTAATACATCTACTCTCATAACCAGGTCATCATAATTCCACCGTTTTATGTGAAAAATTAAAATATTTCATTGTGTTGCAAGATATCTATTTCTTCTGGCTCTAGCAACAGTTACACCTCTAAAAAACCAAAAGGAAGACAAGCGAGAGTAAAAACAAACTACCAATTTGTTTTCTAAGGAATGTTTAAACTTTATAAAACATTTTCTGCGTTAGTATCAAACTGCATTGGAAAACTTTTTCATGTTGTT
>NW_021556522.1:0-274 GCF_001605985.2 Dendrobium catenatum
CCTTTCATAGGTCTACACATATTCATTTTATTTATTGTAGTAAATGATACTCCTGTTATAAATCTTGTTGATCATATAAATTATGATTATCATGTTGAAATATATAACCAGGCTGATTATTTATAACAAGAATTGTACTATTTTACTAAGTGTATGTCAGTATAACCCTATTGATTTTTGGCTAGCCAGGGTCGATGGGCCCCCACAGTGATGATGACTCTACAAGAAATCACTGAATTTTCTTAGGTTGGTGTTTATCTTCTCAGTGATGGGT
>NW_021556523.1:0-376 GCF_001605985.2 Dendrobium catenatum
GAAATAGAGATTGAGAGTCAAAAATATGAGTTTCCTTCATTTGATTGTTTTTAGATAAGTCAATCACAACTTACCAAAGATTTTAAGAAAAAATAGGAAGTAGATTTTTCATTTTTAGAAAAGTAATGTGTGTGTTGATCAGAGAACAAATTCCACGAATACAAGTAAAAAAATTAAAGAATAAACAAAAACAAAAACATAAAATAAAACCAAAATTAAAAAAAACTGAAAATAACAATAAAATAAAACACAACACAAAAATATAACAAGTCTTTTAACCATTATATTTCTCCTAGTCCAATGCTTCAGAAACCAAATCTGTCCATTAGATTTTCTGCTATTCATTATTTCTCCAGTTTAAATTTTGCTTCGCCTT
>NW_021556524.1:0-262 GCF_001605985.2 Dendrobium catenatum
AGGCAACGATACGGTAACTCTTGGGGATGGAAGATCCGTTCCTATAGCACATACGGGATCAGGAATTCTTCCTACCCCAGCCCGTAAGCTTATTCTTTCCAAACTTTTGCATATTCCCTCGTTTTCCTATAATTTACTTTTTATTTCCAATTTAGTTAAAGATAATTACATATCCATAACTTTTGACGAAAACGGTTTTGTATTCAAGGATCGGAAGATAAATCAGGTTATCCTTAGAGGACCGTGCAGCCACGGAATGTAC
>NW_021556525.1:0-578 GCF_001605985.2 Dendrobium catenatum
GGGTAAGGTCACCTCCCTCGAGCTGAAGAGTTCTGCACCCATTTATATTAAGTAGTAGTTTGATTTGCTGACATAATTTATCTAATAAACATAAATTTTATGCTTGAACGCAACCGCCTATCATAATGAAAGAGACCAATAGGAAAACTTGTCCATTAGTGAAATCCTTTTGCAGCAAAGAAGCAAGCCTTGAATTTGTTCATATAACCATTACAGTGACACTTAGTAAAATTCAATTGCAATTAATACTATTTTGAGTAGGATGAGATTGACCCAACTTGTATGTATCATTCGAGCAAGTGCATCATATTTTTATATATTTCCTAACACTACTTTAAGTCGTAAATAGGTTGATTTTTTTTCCTTTTTTTTTCTTTTTTTTTTTTTTTTTTTTTTTTATATATTTCCTAACACTACTTTAAGTCGTAAATAGGTTGATTTTTTTTCCTTTTTTTTTTTTTTTTTTTTTTTTTGCTTTGATGTGAGCATTGAGTGGTAGGAAGAATGGATGAATTGAGGTTTATATAGGTGTTTTTCTCTAGGGAAGGTTTTGATGTGGGTTGGGTGTAACAAGTTAA
>NW_021556526.1:0-356 GCF_001605985.2 Dendrobium catenatum
TTAACTAAGGGGTCAAAATTTGATTTTTAAAATTAGGATTAATCTTAAAGGTTTCAGATTTTTAATAAATACTAGACCTTATTATGAGTTTCTAGACAGGTGGCACATTCAATTTGGAGTTTTCTATCAAAAGTTATGATTTTTAGAAGTTTTGACTCGGTTTTGACCTAGAGTTGACCAAAATGTTGACTTTTTGACTTTGACCAGATTTTGGGGGTTTGAAATTTTTGGAAACTACTAGATTTTAATTAGAGTCATTAGCCACCTAGTTTGATTGATTTTGAATTTTCTTCAATTAGTTATGAATTTTGGAAGTTTGAGTATTTATTGAAATTATTAAATTGTTTCAATTAAGG
>NW_021556527.1:0-389 GCF_001605985.2 Dendrobium catenatum
CTGAGCACTTAACTCACTTGAGCAACATTAATAATTTCTATCAATATAATTAAAGTATAAAATGATGCAAAGTTGCAATAGGGTTATGTTGTATTTATTATATTGAATGATGCAAAATAAATATGATAATACAACTTCTAGTATTAAGGTTGTGCTGTTAAAATGAATATGTAATTCAAAAGTATTCAATATAAGAGGATATCATTGCCTTAAAACTAAATTTTATAAAATTATAATTAGGCTATGAATGTTTTATATGATTCAAGCGTTGGATGGTAAAAATATTATTGACTTAAAAGTTAAGGAAATAAGGATAAGAATTTTAAGATGAATTTGTGACAATATTAGGAAAGATAATAGTACATCAACAACAACAACAACAACAACAT
>NW_021556528.1:0-684 GCF_001605985.2 Dendrobium catenatum
CCTATGTTATTACCTCTACGACTACCCAAGAAGTCAGGATCATTCTTGAACAACGCCTATAGTCGTCGAGCTGCTCTTGAATCATTCAACTCAAGAATGAGTTGCATCACATCCAAATGCACAATCTCACGATGCAACAATATTTGGCACAAGTCAAGAACATTGTAGACACCATAGCTGCCTCCGGAACCATTATAGACTCGGAAGACATAGTTCTACACATTTTGAACGGCTTACCTGCAAGCTACAACTCTTTCAAGACCTACATTCGATCTTCCTCTCTGCCCACAGATCTAGACGCGCTCTACTAGCTTCTCTGTAGCGAAGAAATCCATGTCAATCAAGAACTTAAGAAAGATCAATCATCGATAAATGCTGCCTACTACACTACCAATTCCAATCAGAACCGTTCCAAGAATCCAAAACGGACCTCTCGGTACCGAAACAACATGAATCGACCCTCTACCGCACCAGATCAATCCTTATCACAGCCAAACGTTCCAGGCAATCGTCCAATTTGCCAAATATGAGGAAAGATTGGTCATATTGCCATCAATTGTGGGCATAGGTGTAATCTTAACTATGCCCCAACAAATCCTACAGCTCCCTGTGCACTTCTTGCACAACCATCTTAGGAGGCCACACAAACGTGGGTCATGGACTTGGGAGCTACCGCACACATGA
>NW_021556529.1:0-1082 GCF_001605985.2 Dendrobium catenatum
CTCCGAACACCAATGAATAAGGAATGGCTTTGGTTCGGGTCTTATATATTATACAATATGTCCATAGTTCTTCTACCATCTTAGTGTGCCACTCTCTTTTATTCTTGGTGAGGATCTTCTTCCATAATTTCATCGGTGCTTTGTTAAAGCCTATGCCAAGCTATTTGCCTTAGGATTATATATTGACGAGTATCGCCAATCAATCTTGTGTCGCTCTATGAACTTATAGATTTTGGTGCTCTTGAATGTTGTATAGTTGTCTAAAAATATGCGGTGTGGTACACCGAATTTGTAGAGAATATTGTGAATGAAGAAATTAATCACGTATTCAGATGTGTCTTCTTTGAATGGAGCCTCCTTTGCCTACTTAGAGAAGTAGTCAGTTGCTGCAAAGATGAAGCGATGTCCAACTGATGACAAAGGATCTATTAGTCCCATTATATCCGTGTCTCAGTATTTAATGGCTAGAATGTTATTGTAGGGTGCAATTGATTTGGCAGTTAATGTATAACATCACCGTGGATTTGACATGACTTCTCTTAATGTGGTCAATGCAATCTCTCATCATTGTCGGCCAATAGTAATCCATTCTTTTGATTTTAGCAGCCATCTTAGCATATGAGTGGTGTGTTCCACAAATTCCTTGAGCTTCTACTACCACTCTATTATCTTCTTTGGTCCATAATCATCTTAGCCACATTTGATAAAAAGCACATTGATACAACATGTCGTTAAAAAATGCATATTATAATGCTCTCTTTTAGATTTGTGTGGCTAGATATTTATCCATTGAGAGTTAACTTTCTTTGAAATAGTCGATGAATGACAACCTCCAATCATCATCTACTTCAACATCTAAGCAATATAGACTTGATTCCGAGCATCTATTGGTTTTACATCTCTTGACTACATGGCATTCTTATGGTTGATTTTTAATAGTGATCTACTGGGGAGGTTGGGTTTCAACCGGGGTTGTATCCTACTAGCTTTAATATAGTATTACCTCTGCTTGCGGGAATTGCAAGATTGCTGACTCTAGGACCCAACGATTATAAACTTTAATCAGTATGGGTTCTTCTTTA
>NW_021556530.1:0-305 GCF_001605985.2 Dendrobium catenatum
TTTATAGTGCATATTTCTTTCTATATTAACTAATATTGCAGGTACACTATGCACCAGTTTTTAAAGATTCAAGGCTCAAGATTGTGTAGAATTGGTTTTATTAAATGAGTCTATATTGTACGATATTTATCGTACTGTATGATATGGTGTAAGAGAAATAAATTAAAATATTTTATTTTTCTTGAAAAAATTATTTTACTATATAACTAATCGTACTATATGATGACAACATTGTACTGTACGATCTGTTATAATTAGAAAGCCTGTCGTCCATTAAATAAAGCAAAATTTTGAATTTTAAAGCT
>NW_021556531.1:0-314 GCF_001605985.2 Dendrobium catenatum
AGTGGATGATTACTCTAGATTCACTTGGGTTAGATTTATATTTCATAAAAGTGAATCATTTGAGAAATTTAAAAAAATTTTGACTTGGATTCAAAGGAAATTATGGTGTGAAATTATTTCTATACAAAGTGATCATAGAGCAGAATTTGAAAATAAGATATTTGAAGATTTTTGTAAAGAGAAATGAATTGATCATAATTTTTCTGCACCTACAACCCTCAGCAAAATGGGGTAGTCGAAAGGAAAAACAGAACATTAATAGAAGCTGCCCGAGCTTTGTTGGCAGAATACTCACTTCTTAGATATTTTTGGGC
>NW_021556532.1:0-250 GCF_001605985.2 Dendrobium catenatum
TCACTTGCAGCAAGTTTCAAATATCATTTTAAACCTGTTGAATCCAATCCCAGCTCCTAGGTCAATCTGGTTGACCAAGTCAACAGGGTTGACCCAAGAAGACCCTTAAGGGTTCAAATAGGGGTTTTGACCCAATTGACCTCTCTAGACTTGGAGACCACCTCCAATGGCTTCCAAACATCATCCTGAATTTATCCAGCCCAAACTCACCCATTGGGTCAACTTGGTTGACCTAGTCAACATGGTTTGA
>NW_021556533.1:0-298 GCF_001605985.2 Dendrobium catenatum
GGATAACTCAAAGATTCGTCAGACGGTATAGGGCTCATGCTTCGTCGAATATTAAAGTTGGTACAAGGAGCAGTGGGGTAAGTCAAATCGGGAAAGACACACTTTGCTAAATATAACTCTAAATGAGTAGCTCCAAAGTTAGACTCTAATGAAATAAGAGGGGGCTCGTTGTTCAAATCTGACTTAAAAACTTTCAGACTCAAAGTACAGTCTTCCGAAAGAGACTCAGGTTTGGTTGCAACCCTAATATCCATGGGTTCTGTTTCACTTAACTCCTGTGATAAATTCGATTGACTTA
>NW_021556534.1:0-535 GCF_001605985.2 Dendrobium catenatum
TCCCTTACAAACAACAAATGCAATGACTTATTAGTCAATGTGTATCCAAGAGGTTCGAAATGAAATGCAATTTGCATACAATCAAAGTTGCTTTATTGCAAACATGCGTAGTAATATTGCGTACAAATGACAATACTTCATATAAATGTATGTGATACAGTTTGTTGATGAATGAACTTCTCTCCTACAAATGAAGATATATAATGAACACGAGCATGACGCTTGTACAAGTACATAAGTTCATATGTATGAGGAAGAATGTCATTTGCAAACAACGAAAAGACTGAAAGATATATGATTTGGCATAGGAGTCACTTTTACAAGAATGATATGGTATATTTCATTCATAAGAAGTGATAGGAACCGTAAGAGATGTAATGAGTTACCTACGAACTATGATACAAAACTGACCCATCCAAGTTCCTAGACTACTGGGGCCCAGTTTCATTCCCCATCGTTCAATTAGAATTGTACTAAGTGGATCTAAAGAAATTTTTCCTTAGTGATATGCTGGATGATTTTCCCCAACAAAGAA
>NW_021556535.1:0-259 GCF_001605985.2 Dendrobium catenatum
GCCAAGGAGAGTTAGGTTGGGGTAAACTATGAGTAAGAGAGTTTGTGGGAAGAGAGAATTCCCACAATTATCAATTCTTCTTTGAATTATTGTGAATTTATTGGCAATCTAATTGTGAGATTTTCTACAAAGGTTTCTCTCAAGAAAAGGAAGAATTTTTTGCCATTATTCGCATTGGTGGGCATTTTTATGTCATAAAGCAACAAACCTCCTTGAAATACTTAATTAGGGGTGTCAATATTTGACACGACACGACAAC
>NW_021556536.1:0-371 GCF_001605985.2 Dendrobium catenatum
TTAAAGTACAGAAAAAGCAATTAAGATATTTTATATTTAATTGAGCCAAATCCTTATCATCTAAAGTCCATTCAGTAAAAGGAAGTGGAACAGTAATGCCATTAAGTTTACCAGTTGGAGGTGTGTAACCATCCTTCACAAGAATTCACATGTGATAATCAGTAGATTGTAAAAATGTAGATGCGAGTTTTCCAAAAATCAAATAGGATATTATCAAACAAAGGTGGTCGGGTAATCGAATATCCTTCCGGTGTATTATGATTCTCAAAGTTAGCCATGGATCAAAATTTAAAAAGTTTTTAAACTTAGTTTTTATGAATCCCGCTCTAATACCACTTGAAAGTTCATTAGGGAGTTTAAGCCCTATAGAT
>NW_021556537.1:0-202 GCF_001605985.2 Dendrobium catenatum
TTACAAGAAGATGTTGGTAATTTTTTGCGGGAGGATGGACTTGTTCGCCTGGATTTGAATAAAGCTAGAGTTAACATGCGAAAACTTGATAGAGCTTTAGTTGGCAGTCTGTTAGGACGCTGGTTGCCATTTTGGGTGGTGCAGAATGAGCTTCAAAGAAAATGAGGGCATTATGGCTTAACACAGATTAATCCTATGGGGT
>NW_021556538.1:0-1298 GCF_001605985.2 Dendrobium catenatum
TTTCAAATTAAAGATTGTGTATGAAATTAAGAATTTTGCTTAAGCTTGCTTAAGCAAATCTATCTTGTATTTATAATGTCTAATGTTTTTTGTCACATCAAGACCCCTCGTTACTCTTATCTTTGATTATTGATTCTGGTTGTGGTAATTCTTCCTTATGTTAGAGAGATAGCTCATATTCTCTAATATCTAAGAAGATATACTCACAACTAAGGTTTTTTTAAAGAGGTTATAAAAGAGAATGTATCTTGCAAAAAAAAAAAATTGGCCAATGATGCCAACAAAAGAAGCACAAAGTCGACAAAATTAAAAATCTATAAAAAAATGCGTAAAAGCGCCACTCAATTGACAAGAGGCATAAAATGAGCCCACTCAAAAGCAAGCTATTCTCTCTTTTTAAATCTTTTAGAACTTGGAAGTTTTGATTCTCAAAGGCTTGATTTCGATTGTTTCACGATCGTGACAGATTTACTTTGGTTCATTATTTTATAAAGATAGTTTTTCTTAAACCAAGTGATGGATGGATTCTTTTTCTCATATCCAATTAATTCTTTGAGTTAGGTCATTAATTTCAAAAGATGATTCTACCCTAAGAAAACGTCTGAGCTAAGGGTAACCATGACCAGATATTCTACCACTCTTTGGCTTGTTGAGATTGTTAACTCATTTACCCACAAGTTTTTAAATCAATCACATGGAATACTACATAATTTTCATGTTTTGGTTTAAAAAAAAAAAATTGTTTTACTATTGCTTTTTTTTTGTTCCCTCCTCCTTTTTGATATGTCAAAAGGGGGAGAAGTTTATGATGTTTTTACACTTGTCGATCCCGAAAATTTTACTACTAACTGTCTTCGTTGTGTTTTGCCATCATCAAAAAAGGGGATATTGTTGCAAATCTATTTTCATGACTTATGTTTTGATGATTAAGAAACACTATTGATTCTCTTGGATTGTCCGTTACTTCTAACTTTTCAGGAATCAAAGATCGGACGAACAAATGAAGCCAGTTCAAGATTGCGTAGGTTTAGGGTTGAGTCAGTCTGTACTTTGTTTTTTTTTCTTTTCTTGAGTCTATTTGTAATGATCAAAGAGACTGATGCTAAGTAACCCTAGACACACACACTTGAAAGACTTAGAATTTCTATTTTTACTCATATCGGCCAGGACGATATTTACATCGTCCAGGACGATCGGGCTTAAAAATAGAAATCAAAACAAGAATTCTTAATTAAGGCAGCCGTCAATAACAGATTGTCCTGGACGATACGTGTATCGACCAGGATGATAAGCTCAAA
>NW_021556539.1:0-685 GCF_001605985.2 Dendrobium catenatum
ACAGCTTATCGAGGGTATTGAGTAGTACCGTTGTCGGTACCGAGCGCCTAGTGATAGAGCTCTTTTTTATTGGTCCCTGGACACATTCGGTGTTCGGACAGAATAATTACACCTATGAAAAAGATTGGTTAGTTGTTGTTAGATTGTTTTTTTAAATCAAATAAGAAGCATATTCAAGGTTATTATGTTAAAATGGCTCAAGCATGTTCTCACAATGATCCTTTGGGTATCAGCATGTAATGCCTCGTAATAATTATGATAATAACATTACATAATCTTAATAATATATAAATATTAGTTAGTATATTCTTTAATTTAGAAAAGGAAGGAGAGAGAGAGAATGATCAATAGCTTTAAAATTAGAAAAACAATTTCTTTAGCCACCCTCTTTTTTTTCTCAAGGAAAAAAAGCTAAAATTATGAGAAAGTACATTGACTTGACTTAAAAGTGAAGTCATTAGTACTAATTAATGCTGATTGATTAATCTTAATGACTTAAGGTCCTAAAAAGAAGAAAAATTCATTGCATCAATGGAAAAGACCATTGAAACAAATAGATTATGTTGAAAAGTATTAAGTAGGTCTTATCACTATTGTAATAAAATGAATTCAGAGAGATTAAATTGCATAAAATATAAATAAATAGATAGTGAATAGAGCTCTTTATCACTTAATAATAAAATAG
>NW_021556540.1:0-299 GCF_001605985.2 Dendrobium catenatum
ATTATCCCCACTTGAGAATTATTTCTTATAAAAAGAACTTTCCAATCCCTTGCTTTCTAAACCTCAAGCATGATATTTCTATTATGAATCCATAGAGGGGAGGCACTATCACTAGCACTAGCATAGATTTCTTATTATTTTTTATGTAAATTAAGGCTTCTTTTGGGATGACTTTTTTATTGCTTCTTAGAACGAAGTTTTAGTAAAAAATAAATTTTTTTGTACTAAAATTCTATTTTAAGAAGCAATAAAAAAACCGTCACAAACGAAGGACATCATTCTTACTGCTTTCTAAAGCT
>NW_021556541.1:0-308 GCF_001605985.2 Dendrobium catenatum
TGATTTTGAAGAGACTTTTGCCCCTGTAGCCAGACTTAAAGCAATTAGAGTTTTGCTACCATTTGCCTGTTTTAAAGATTTCAATTTGTTTCAAATGGATGTGAAAAGTGCCTTTTTAAATGGAGTTATTGAAAGAGGATAATTTTGTAGAACAACCTCCAGGTTTTGAAAATTCTAAATACCCAAATCATGTTTTCAAATTAAAAAAGGCATTATATAGATTAAGGCAGGCACCTAGGGCTTGGTATGAGAGGTTAAGCACATTCCTACTAGAAAGATCTTTTGAAAAAGGATGTGTGGATACAACT
>NW_021556542.1:0-670 GCF_001605985.2 Dendrobium catenatum
TAGGGACGACGACGGCGGTGTTTGTGTGTTGCTCGACCGCGGAACTTGGGACAACCGAGCAGAGCTAGATGACTTAGCTTAGGACGATAGAGGTCAGAAGCTTGGAGCTCACGTGCTTTGACAGGGCTTGACCGAATGATGGACGACGGAGCTCGATGACGTAGCTCGGGATGATGGAGGTCGGAGACTCGGAGCTTGCGTGCTTCAACGGAGCTCGAAATGATCATGGAACTCGCGCCTTAGGATGACAAGCTCGTGGCTTCGACGGAGCTTCATGAGTCGACGATCGACGGAGCTTGATGTTCGACAGAGCTCAGGATGACGCTGGAAGACAAAGGTTAGGAAGGGGAGCTCGACGAGCCGCTCAACTCGACTAATTTCGTGAGACGAGTCGAGCTCAAGCTCATCTTTTGAGCTCGCCTCAAGCTCGAGCTCGGTTCTTAGCAATCGAGCTCGACTCAAGCTCAAGCTCGGTTCTTAGCAATCAAGCTCGACTCTAACACCCCCTGGCCGAGCTCGACTTGACTTGTTTGTGCCGCGCCCCTAATGGGGATGCATCCCCTCTCTTTTGTAAAATGGCATCTATTAGTTTTTTGGAATCGCCATGGTGCTACTAATAATACCATGACAAATTATATGCGCCATATATCAGTTGCATATAAGGCATATT
>NW_021556543.1:0-497 GCF_001605985.2 Dendrobium catenatum
TACTGGAAAGTAAATTAAATTAAATTACATGGTGATGAATTCATTCATTCTGCAAACTGGTGCAATGATAGAAAGTAAATACTTTCTAAAAGTAAGCAAACAAATATAGATGCTTTGTAGGTAAAAATACTAGCAATCAAATAAAATCAATCTACTTGCCTAACATAGACTAAAGTTGGTTTTCCTAGAAAACTGTCTAAGTGTGTGTAAGAGGTTGTGTGCCATTGATAGATACTATAAGGATTTATTTTTTAAATTGAATGTATTTTTAATGTTTATTCATTAAAGGCTAAATGGGAATTTAATGAAAGTTTAAGTGATGCACATTTTCCTTTTGAATTATTTAAATTTTAAATGATGAAGTTGTTCATTTTAGCTTTAAAATAATTAAAAATTAATATTCTTTCAAGAACAAATGATTATTAATTTATAAGTCCTAAGGCTTTCAAATTAAATAGCCATCTTTAATGCAAGAAAAATGTTCATATGAAGGCCTC
>NW_021556544.1:0-275 GCF_001605985.2 Dendrobium catenatum
CGGATTTCTATTTACTTTGCTTCATTTTTTTTCCCGTGAAATTCTTCTTGTGTTCGTGCAGTTGAGGTCCTGAGGACATCACGAGGTCGTCTAAGGAATTTTTCGTTGAAGCAGTTTGATAGGTATACTATAAATAAACAGATTTATTTTTTCTGAAAATATTCTGGATGATTTTTGAAGATCTACATGCAAAGTTCAGTAAATAGATTGGAGTCGCCGGAGTTCTATTAGTACATGTGATCTTCATTTTTTTTTTGCTGTAATGATTCTCGTAA
>NW_021556545.1:0-313 GCF_001605985.2 Dendrobium catenatum
CCTGCCTTCAAAATCAGCACCTTGACGCTGAAAATCAACACCTCGACGTTGAAAATCAGCACCTCGATGCTGAAAATCAGCACCTTGACGATCATTTCCCATGCTCATCTCCTCTCTAGAGAGTGGCTCTAGAGGTGGCATGTCATCATCTCCCTCAAGGATCTCTACATCCTGATTCCTCCTCCCCCTACGCGGGTTCGGATTTCCTCCTACGCCGTGGTCTCCGGTAGTTTCTCTTGCTTCCGACGTCGTCGGATTAGTCTTCATCTCCAATATTTTCTTCATCATTTCTTCCATGGCCGTAAATTTGCCC
>NW_021556546.1:0-317 GCF_001605985.2 Dendrobium catenatum
AAATTGAAACTCATTTGCAGTAGCAGGATATTCAATATAATCAGGATATGGAGTATTTGAGAGAGCAGATGAATGATATTAGTTCCAACATACTTATGATAAGCAGATATTTTAACTTCTTCAGTACTGTACCTCCTCCTCCTCCAGATCAGGGACCATCATAGTGATTTGTGTACTTGGTTATGTTTTTCTTTAGATGATGTGATTGTGTTTTAGTAGTTTGTGATGTATTTTATTTTAGTTATGTGTTTGTTTCATTAGATGTTTTTGTAGTTAAGTTTTATGTGGCATTGATATCATTCATAGATTGTAATATC
>NW_021556547.1:0-1071 GCF_001605985.2 Dendrobium catenatum
AAAAATATAAAACTCGTGAGCTCGAGTCACAACAACTTTAACTAAGGCGCTACGATGCTAAATCAATACTTGTGAATTTTTATCTTTAGTGAGATTTTTCCTATAAAAATACAATTAAATAATATATTTTCATTGAATTTTAAGGCAACAAATAGTGCAAAATTTACACTTAATTGTATCATATAACTTTGTATCTATCTTATTATTCATATCATATGTTTCTATTAATCAAGTCATATACTAGGTTCATATCAAATAATATCATATTATTTATATAATCATCATGTCATGCCCCATTATATTAATATGCAATACTAATATGAATGTAATCATGTTATAAGTAGGATATCTGGCTCTCATAATGTTTTATTGTATTAAGTCATGTAAGCCCTTTAGACCAAACAATAATTAGTATTAATCATGTTAATCCTATAAATTAGTATATTTCTAATATCACATATCTTTGCTCTGTTACTACTTCTACCATGCCCTCAAATCTAAATGAGGAAGAATTGCCTATTTTAGCTCTTAATTAATCTATGAGAGTTATTAAATTTATTTATCTAATTAAACCCAACAAAAGGGATCATATACATCAAAACATTCCATTATAATCATTATTCATCAAAATTCATTTACACTAGCCAGAAGTTTAATCAGTACATCAATCTACTTTCAATAATCCATATTATAAAAAAATAAAATAGAAAGTACACAAATCTAAACCTTAAATCCTAAAATCAAATTAGTCTCGCTTAAGTGGATCCTGACCCCTTCAGAAAAAATATGTGAAAATCACTGAGTAAGCGTAATAGCTTAATAGACTACCAAAGCCTACAACTACAATCAATACATGCACTACGGGAAAACACACGATTACCGTTGGATTTTCCGGTGGATAAATTTGCGTCGGTAGAAACGGCGCCTGTAACAGCACATAATAAATTTTATGGTGTTTTTTTCCGGTGCATATGGCGCCGAAAAGTTTCTGACGTCTTATGCGCTGGTATATACGTCGGAATAAACAAGCATTTTACTAGTTTCGGCGCACTTTATGGTAGAAAATAGCAG
>NW_021556548.1:0-241 GCF_001605985.2 Dendrobium catenatum
TACACACCCAACCGACTCCACCTCTCCCATTATCCTACAATTAAATATAATTGCTCTCCACGATTCCTCATGTATATTAAAAACTGAAAAGAAAGGGATTTTGTGAGATACCTAGTACATGAATAGAAGCTGGCTCTCCTCCTCGATCTCCTGCTTGTGATCTATTGCTACGTCCAAAAGACTTCCAGACTTAACCCTGACTTCCACGAGCAAACTTGCTCTTGGCGCACCTCCCTCTGTG
>NW_021556549.1:0-277 GCF_001605985.2 Dendrobium catenatum
TTTCTCTCTCATCAAAACGACCAGATTTTCTTATATCCTTAAGCTGATCGGCCTGGCCGATCGCCAAATCGTCCCAAGACGATCAGACCAAAAATATCGTCCTGGACGGTTCCCAGAATTATTTTTTGGCCGATATTTTCTACAGTGCCGATCGGCCTGGACGATCTCAAATCGTCCTGGACGATTCAGAGAGGAAAATCCAAATCATAGAGGAACAGTAAGGGAACGAGGTCTCACAGATTAGGTGTATCGTCCAGGACGATGCACAATAATTGAT
>NW_021556550.1:0-638 GCF_001605985.2 Dendrobium catenatum
AGAGGTGTATAGGTTCTACCTGACTTAAGGTGTAAGACTTGGGTGGTTAAGGTAATTAGTTTAGGTCCCTAAAAGGTAGCTTTAGATTTTTTTTAGAGAGGAGACAATTTTTATAAACCTTCACATTATTTCTCCTTAATTCATGAGGTACGTGGCGTTGTCACAGTGGGCTCGAGGAACTAGCCTCCTTAGGACACTCAGCCCCGCAGCTCAAGGTAGTCCATCCTATATACCTCATGTATATCAAGGGAGAATGCACAAATGTGAATATAAATTCTACATGGTTTAAGGCACTAAGGTATGATTTGAAATTCATTTGCCCTTCCAAAAAGTTCATTTTAGTTTGCTTGAGATTAAGAAGTTTTAGTTTAAGTTCAAATGTTAGTGTCTTAATGCTCTATTAAACACTAGAAAGTTGGTTGAGAGAATTTTAATAATTTTGATTTAGTTTCATCTTAATTAATGTAAATTATTATACAAGATTAGATTAGGAGTTGGTGAGAGGTGTATTTTGCATAGTTTAAGATTCTACTTGAGTAGTTAATGATTTTAAAGTTGTATGTTGGTTAAGGAGATTTTAGAGTGTATAGATTAATTAAAGAACTTTAGGATTGTATAGGTTTATGAATTCGATTAGA
>NW_021556551.1:0-279 GCF_001605985.2 Dendrobium catenatum
ACAAGTTCCTAGCATGCTTAAAAACAAATAGGCTAAAAACTACTTGTGGTTTATCCGGAATATTTTGTTCCAATCATTAGTATTCAAGTCACAAAGCTAGTTTAAAATATTGGTCAATCATCACTTGCGGCATCTATTGGATCGAGTTAATGCACAAAGCAATAATAGAACTATAGATGTCTGATAATCGCCACACTGTTATTAGCATAATCCCATAATTGTCAGCAACTTTGCACCCAGGCGTCAAAAATGATGTTTTGAGATCCTTGTGCGCATGCA
>NW_021556552.1:0-225 GCF_001605985.2 Dendrobium catenatum
TTGATCACACATAATGGTGAGTGCAATCCCGCTCAATTTGCTCCCAGAAGCAGGCACATAATCTTTTGGCCACATGCCTCTCTCGTCCGGTTTGGTCGTGCGCATGCGAGAGGGGTTTACGAGACGTTCGTCTCTCTTGATCGAACACAAAGAGCATGAGTTTCTCGCTGACTCTTCTAGATGAGATGCATTAGACATTTGTCTCTCTTGATCAAATGAAGAGAC
>NW_021556553.1:0-329 GCF_001605985.2 Dendrobium catenatum
CATTATACTTTTTGAAACACTCATAAATTTTAAATTCTTCTAAACAAATAGAGGGTAATTAATATAGAATTATTCATTGTCTAAAAAATTAACCAAATTATGTTAAAAAAATTGTAAATTTCAATTACATTTTCCTTTGAAAAGCTTTAAACATATTACGTTTAAAAACAAAATTTAATTAATTTTAGTTTTCCCTTTTTTTATTTTGTTTAATTTTTAATTATAACTTTTTAGTATATTTTAAAATCAGTTTTTAATTTTTAATTAAATATTTAAGAAATCAAATATTGCAAAAAAAAAATTTATTAGAATGTCGTAAGAATAATATT
>NW_021556554.1:0-208 GCF_001605985.2 Dendrobium catenatum
TAGAGCTATGTTGGCTAAATATTCACTTCTTAAAAATTTTTGGACTGAAGCAGTTAGCACTGCATGTTTTGTTCTGAATAGGGTAAATATTAGGTCAAAAATTAATAAAACACCCGATGAGCTTCTTAAGGGAAGAACACCTAATTTATAATATATGCATATTTTTGGATGTAAGGTATTCATACATAATAAAGGAAAATCATCCTTA
>NW_021556555.1:0-230 GCF_001605985.2 Dendrobium catenatum
GCATACATACAGTTTCGTCCAGGGACGAAAATTAATTTCATCCTATACGATCTCATACAAAGAGTTTCGTCCTGGTACGATGGTTCATTTCATCCTGTACGATCTCATACAGAGAGTTTCATCTCGGTACGAACCTTATTTTTTGTCTGGACAAACAGTGCAAGAGAGAATCCCGAGAAGTTCATCCTGGGATGAATATTAAATTCATCCTAGACGATTAGGACTTAGAA
>NW_021556556.1:0-350 GCF_001605985.2 Dendrobium catenatum
TTTACCTCCTCGGGATGAGTAGTGACAGTCACCTTAAGTCCTTCGAGCATGAGTGGTGAGCGATATGTGGGGTGAGACCCCACTGACTTCCGTGTTTGATCCGCCTTCTGCTTGTCCTCAACAAGCTGAGCTGTCTCCATAATTCCCACTATCCCTCGTGGGTTGACCACCCTGATGGCGGCTCTGATGTAGGGTTTCAACCCTTTCATGAAATTCCCCTCCATGGCGTCATCGAGCATTCCCCTCAATCGTCCAGATAGAAGCTCAAAGCTCTCCCGGTACTCTGCCACTGTGCCTTTCTGAACAAGAGACTTGAACTGTTCATAATGGGTGCCCTCACTGGACACTCT
>NW_021556557.1:0-273 GCF_001605985.2 Dendrobium catenatum
TCCACTGGACCGATCCAGCCGATCCAGGCGGGACCGGTTCACTGGCGAAATCATAAAACAGGCGGAGAATCCGCCTCTTGGTGGAGAACGAGCGGCCCGACCAACCCACGTAGAGCCGTTTAGGAAGTTTTTTTTTAGTTTTGAGAGGAAATTTTGAATGTATGGACTGTTTAGGGATTTCATTTTGATTTGTATGCATTAAATAGTTGATTTTCCTAGGGTTTGGGTATCTTGAACTTGGCTGAAATTTGAGATCTCTTAGATTTAGGTTTT
>NW_021556558.1:0-301 GCF_001605985.2 Dendrobium catenatum
CATCCATCTGAACTGGCACTGACACTGAAGGGACTGTGTCAACTCTACGAATCGTACCAACTGTCTGCTCCGTCTCGACAGGCTCCTCCACCTGCCGGCGTCTCCAAACCCATCTACTACGACGGGACCCGGTAGGAACATCTAACTGAGTGGAAGGGGCAACGACAACTGACTCAAGCTGGGGTCGGACAGGCTCTAGCTGTGGGCGACGTCCATGACGGTGAGGACGCCGTCCAGCAGTAGGGGCACCTGCCTGAGGTCTATCAGTGGGAACAACTCTGGTCTGCTGTCGTGGTGGCTG
>NW_021556559.1:0-4979 GCF_001605985.2 Dendrobium catenatum
TGCAATCCTATACATGCATTCTACGAAAATAAAAAAAGCCAGACACTTAAAGAACGGGTTAGTGAATGATTGGGACTCAACCATTCACTAACCCACTCCCCCATGATTGCTCTTCACATCTAGAATCCATGTCTAAAATTTCATGAAATAGTAGGTCTCCCAAAAAGTAAGATTTAATTATAAGTAATTTAAAAATAGTTTCAAAATAATTATGAATATAAATATACATTTTTGGAAAATAAGATAATTAAAAAGTAAGTCAATTCGTAATACACAGACATAGGGTGACCCACTGACCACCCAATCGAGGCCCCGAACGATTTAAAAATAGTTTGTATCCTGAAAATACTATTATATTAATTAGGTAAATAATGATTAAATGACTAAATAATGCTCCAAGACAGAGAACTATCAAAACAGCCAAAATCAGGGGCTGGAAACAGTTTCAAAACATAAAGCTCGCTCTTCTGAAAAGAACGAGGGGTTATACGTCAAAATCCGACTTAAAACGAACGAGATATGAATTTCCGAAGTATAAATATCATAAAATAGTATTTTAAAATAGTATAGTTTTGCTGTTTTTGAAATAACAGAAGATACAGACAAAATTTTTATCTGAAAATAGCTTCAAAATATGCAGAATTCAGAGTACATGCAAAACAAGGTGCTGTGCGTCGACAGCGGACTCAAAACGACAAAGTTATGTAATTTCGAAGTTCAAATACGATGATTAAATAATTTTAAAATAATGCTATTAGCTATTTTGAAAATAACTGCAGAAAGATCAAAACTTTTTGAGTGAAACCAATTCTAAGGTGTGCAGAATCAAAATACGATCGAAACAAGGGGTTGTGCGTCAAAATCAGATTGAAAACGAGAAAGATATGAATTTTTGGAAATTTAAATGTAATAAAAGGGTTTTAAAATAATTCAAAACAATAAATAATCAAAATACTAATTAAATAAAACTGAAAAATGAAGCTCAAAAATTTCTGAAATCTAACCATAATTTAAAATATAGGCACGGGAGGGGGTGAGGAGCAGGAAAGATAGCAGCCGACACCGCACGAAGCGGAGGGGAAACCAGACATGGAACAAAGCGTAGCACAGAGACCAAGGCGGAAAAGCATAAGAGGGAGCCCGGTGAAGAAAAGGGAACGTGGGAAGGACAAGAGATCGCTTGCCCCCCGAAAAAAACACGAGAATCATAAGGACAGCAACACTAGCAAGCCAAAACAAGAGGGTGAAAGTAACTAGCAATGGGTGCACGACGAGAGGAAACACCCCACACCACCGGCCCGAGTGGGAATGGATGGATAGTTGGGTATACTGCGACGTGTAGACGTATTACGTGGATCGGGTGGGGCCATTAGTTAACATGGAAAATACCAGAGCAGAGCGAGGACGGAAAAAATGGCACGAAGCATGATGGGGAAGGTAAGAGGAGAGGAGTGGAACGAACGGCGTCCGCAAAAAAACAAAAAAAAAAAAGAAGGGTGGGAGCGAAACGTCGGGTAAACAGGCCAGCGAAGCTCAAATAGGCAACCTCAGGTCTTGCACATATATCATATGGTTGGACTCTCAATATTCGGTTAAACAATCATACACGAGCAAAGGATCTGAACAAAACAACTCGAACAGTAGATAGTACATACATCCTTTGGTGGTAACATCACCAGAATGCCATCAGATGTAACTTCCATCCGAAACTTTCTACACAAAGTTAAAATTTCGTAACATGATGTTGAAATTTCCTCATGATCGTTGAACATCTTTGGTCATTGTAGGACATTTCAGCCATCACCTAAATACCGCACGCCGAACTTCTCCCTGTCATCAAACTTCTGCTCTGTCAGACGAACTTTCATCGGGTCTTAAGCTTCACAATGATACGTACTTCTACCCGACGTTGGGATTCACCGTCGTCGGAGCTTCTGCTCCGTCAGTGGACTTTTAACTCGTCGTCAGATTTTTGTCGTCGCACACTTTCGGTCGGGATCTTCTAACCCCGGACACAAGATACTTCTACCCGATGCGGGATTCTGCTCGTCGATGAACTTTCAGTCAGTACTTCTACCCGATGTTCGTATATCTACCTGCGTCGGACTCTACTTGTCGTACGGACTTGCTGCTCGTCAGCGAACTTGCCTATTGCTCGTCGGACTTGGCTTGCCTGCCGTCGACGATTCATTTGTCGTTTCGAAGGTCTTACTACCGTTACAATATGCTTCTCCGACGTCGGACTTCTCCATTATTTTCATCGGGACTTCACTTGCTCGTCAGCGGACTTCTAGGCTCGTCATCCGAACCTAAGGACCTGCTCCGGTCGATGAACTTTTATTTGGTTTGTGCTCCCCGCAGGTTGTAGTTAAGGTATCACCCTGACACCCAACAGTCGGACATCCTGATCCCATCATCGACTTTCAGTTCGCGGTTCTCGAGTCCTGTTGTAGACTTTCTGTCCACGTCAAAGATGGTCTGCCCGATTTACGCAGAATGTTATTTGCCTAGCAGAAGTATGTCATCCAGAGACTTCTGGGTATCCGCGCAGAATGCTTCTCTCTGTCGTTTGGATTCCTTACACGATAGCACAAAAATTCTCCCGACGTTACATGGTATACATAGTGGTGTGATTCTGCCCAATGTGGAGCTTCCTACCTCACGTCGGACTATACCTGCCAGTCAGAATGAACTTTTGTTCATGCTTATCACCGGAGCGTCAGAATTTCTACTCGGACCGCCCAATTTCCACCTTCGTCAATTTCATTCGTGAGTCAGCATCTAGCTCCGCAGGAAGATGTAAGGCATATAGATTGAATATAGGATTTTGGCCCAGACTTTGGTTCAAAGGGTTGACTTGCTGTTTAGGAGAATGCCGAGTCAAATTGCCAAGCAGACCCCAAGATTCTTTCAATAGGTTCAGTGGTCGAGTCGAGTCTGTTGGACCCGGGCACTGGACCAGCGTCGGGTCAACCAGATGGACCAGAGTCAACCAGGTGTTGATGCCCACTTAGCTTATTTAGAGCTCAACTTCTTGATTCTAAATCATAATTCCAAATCTCTTTGGCTCGAACCCACCTTTCCTATGAAGCCCTCCCGATTTGGAATGACTTTTGACACAGGTTCTGAAGGTCATCGTTAACTTGGATAGAGCATGTCTAAATAGTGTGAAATAACCTTTAAGAGCCATTAATGCCCATCAGTGCTTCCAACTTGATTCTTCTTTCGTTTTGAAATGGATGACGGCCTAAAACCGACCTATTTCCCCTCTCATTCCCCCTGTTTTAATCTTGGCCGTTTTACTTTAGGTTCTAGAGCGTTTCAATTTGGTGAAGACCTCAAGTTCCATATTGTGGCTTTTGCTGCTTGCTTTCTCGGGCAGGATTCACCCAGCCTCTGAAATTTTTCGTTGAGAAGCTATCCATGCACCCATTCCCTCCTCGCTTTCCCAACTTATCGACGGTGAACCCCGCCTGGCGCGCCGAAGTCTCGGGCCGTGGCTTTAGGAGCCTACAAGCCCATATTCCGTTCGATCGAGGACAGAGTGGCAGCGTTCGATGTTCAACGAGGATTGTTCGTAGATGACTGTCCCGAGTCAACGAGGTCACGCATCGCTGAGAATCCAACCGTGTGGGGAGGTTGAGGTAAAGCTGAAACCTGAGGTTAAGCACATAGATCTAAATAGCTCCGAATATTACTACCACATTTATGGTCTTGAAAAAAATCCCCCACGCACAACTGCTCTCTCCATACCTGAAGTTACGTCAAATTTCATGATGGTATCACATGAGCGATATCGAGAGAGCGAGACGATAATCACGTTTTCGGTTTTCGGAGCATGAACCTCCGTGCGCCCCAGATAGTCGTCGGGTAAGTCCACGGGATCCTGGACGTGATTACACAGGGTGATCAACGGTCAGAACGGCCGTTCCACGGGTTCCGTTCGACCGCAGCGAAGGCGTTGAGGTTCCCGCGGGGGGTACGCCTCCGGATACGACTGGGATCTCGAGCCCTTGATCTGGTGCCGCGTGCGCAGGGTGCGCCAATACGGCCCGGATGAGATCGCCGCACGTGATCGAGTGGACAAACGAAGTAAGAGGGGCGGTGAATCGCAGGCCCCATCGAGGATCAAAAGCACGTCGCACGGGAGGGGACAATAACAAGGGAACAAACGAAGTGGACAAACAACACTGCCCCAGATAAGTGACGCCAAAAAACCAAAAAAACCAAGAAGGTTCACCCCACCTACAACCACGAGGCGCACCAAGAGAGGCCCGGCGTAACAAGCGGACCGGGAAAAGAAAGAGTACACCGCCGCCGCTCATGACTTAGCGGTAAATCACTCCGCAATCAAGTGCGATGGCGGCTGCACATCGATTGCGCTCGCTACAATTGACCTTGCTCGCGGTTGTCCTGCCGGCGGACCCAGACCGGAAGCGCCGCACGTGGCCCGCGCGCGCCGCCGGCCGTGCCGATTTAACAAAACATAAATTTTAAAAATTATTTTAACCCTTAAAAACTTCAAAAATCATAGAAACTCTCTGTTTATCGCCATCTTTTTGCGCAATACTACCCGTTTTGTTCGTATTTTCTGTTCTCTATCCCTATAAAAAATAGATATCAGCTATTGTAAATTTATTAATTCAAATAGTAAAATAGTACTATAATAGATACTATATTTAATGTATCTATATATATTATTATTACTCTCATTACATCATTTGATATTGTCTTAATTAAATATTATAAATAGCTATATTATCATTAACTATAGGTTATGTTTACATTTTAACAGTCAGTTATGGGCTATTATATGTGCTTATCTTATCCTATTTTATTATTTAGTTTATTGTATTTAGGTATCTTAAGCATTGAAAAAATTCGGTTATTTATTATAGATTAAGAATTATTTTAAGTTACCTCTAAATAAGATACAAATTGCTTAAAGAATATAATAGCTAATCTAAGAATATCATTAT
>NW_021556560.1:0-227 GCF_001605985.2 Dendrobium catenatum
GACCCAAATTTTCTCATGCAATAAGTCCTTGAGTGCTTCTATCTTGACCTGAGAGAGCCTTGGGAGAGGGAGAGAGAGAGAGAAAGAGAGAGAGAGAGAGAGAGAGAGAGGAACTTATGAGGGGGAATTTGTGAGAGGGTTCACAAAGGTTGCTCCAAGCAGGGTTCCAAGTCGTCGTCTCCGTTCTTCATCCTTCGTCCTTGGGAGGTTCTTGGGAGGTCTACTTC
>NW_021556561.1:0-253 GCF_001605985.2 Dendrobium catenatum
CCCTTAAACCGCTGGCCAAACCTAGCCAAAACGGGCGGCCAAACCCACCAACCAGCCGCCGGCCACCCACCTCCAAAACCCTAGCCGCCGACCCTCCTTTTCCCCTAACCTCCTACTTGCCTAAAATAATTTGTTGTTAATTTGGAAGGTCATGAATTTCAAATTCAAATAGATTTAAAATACAAATTCTTTCCTAAAATAATATAACCTATTTTAGGAAATCCCCAATCTATTCAAATCTAAAATCAAATCA
>NW_021556562.1:0-379 GCF_001605985.2 Dendrobium catenatum
TTTCGATCGACGGCTCGGATTAGATCCCGCGGTCCCGAAGCGTGTTTAATCCCAGCCGTTCGATCTGCCATCCAACGGCTGTGGTTAATCCGGCCGTTAACAGTTAGCGCCAATCATTGTCTGGCGAATCAGCGCGCGCCGCGTGGGTAATGGTCGCTGACTGTGTAATTGCCGGATTAATTAAATCCAGAAACTCAAGGGAATTTCAAAAATTTATAACTCCCTGCACACTTGTCCAAATTAGGTGTTCTTAGGCTCATTGGAAAGGTCTCAGGGAGCACTACAAAAGCCCTATGGTTCCAGACCTTGGTTAGGTCAATCTTAGGTTTAATTTCATTTTGAGAATTTTATGAATTTCTTTAATTACTTTTTAAATACA
>NW_021556563.1:0-508 GCF_001605985.2 Dendrobium catenatum
TGCTTTGCATTTTGTTGTATGTTTCCAGAAGATCATAAGTTTGATAAAGAGGATTTAGTCCGAATGTGGATTGCATTGGGTTTCATTCAGCCGTCTCAAGGAATGACTATGGAGGATATCGGAGGAATCTATTTTGATGCTTTAGTCAAAAAAGCTTTATTTGACAAGTTTGAGGTCGAAGATTACGATTTGATGGTCAGATATAACTACAAGATGCATGATTTAATACATGAGTCAGTATCTAAATTTTTTTCTCAGGTATGCTGCAAACTTGTGGGTAATGAAGAGTCATCTCTCAAAATTTATGAGACTATTCGGCACTTGTCTGTTCTAAATGCAAAACCAGACATCTTAAGAAAGATTGAGAAGTTGAAACATTTGCATTCTCTTTTCTTGTTCTATGAAGATTTTAATGATCAGGATCTTCACAGTGGACTTATTGAAGTATTGAAAACATGGAGAAGCCTACGTTTATTATACATATATGTTGATCAAGTTGAATTGAAAA
>NW_021556564.1:0-244 GCF_001605985.2 Dendrobium catenatum
ACAACCTTCTACTTCAAAACAGTTTTCCAACCAAGTTAATTCTTCAAAGACTGAAAAGAAGAAATCATCCAAAAAGAAAACCAAGTTGAAGAAGCCTAAGGAGAAAAAGACTGCGACTCAAAGGGTTATCGATAATTTGGATGAATATTATCAGACAGTGAGAAGACCTATCAAGCTCGCTGACTTTATGACGGAGCTTAAAATCGATGAGGCTGAAGAAGGAGATGAAAATTCTCTTCCCAAA
>NW_021556565.1:0-372 GCF_001605985.2 Dendrobium catenatum
TTTTTAGTAGTGCTGACTAAGTCAAAAATGCCTAAAAGAATTGATGCGGAACAATTTCCTTATAGTATTCTTTGGGAGTAGTTTATTTAAATTTGTTACAAGTTTGTTATTAGTTTCTAGAATGTTCTTTAAAATATTCCTTAAGACTAGCTTATTACAAGTTTATAGAATATTCTTTTTAGCTTTTAAATAGGCAAAGTATTGTAGTAAGAAATATATCTATGAATGTTATCTCTTCTTAAAGCTTTTAAGCTTTGTGTTTATATGTCCGATTCTTCCGACGATCGCCATATGATCACCACATCAAGAATATGATATGGCGATTATTAAATGCTTTTATTATTGATAGAGCAATTCAAGCTCACATTACCA
>NW_021556566.1:0-1194 GCF_001605985.2 Dendrobium catenatum
ACCTGCGCATTAACACCAACCTCCGCCACAGGCAAAAAAGGACCCGCATTAACCATATTCACCCCAGGCAACGCATACGGAGCAGAAGAAGAATAAGGAATGGATTTAGTAGCAGTGTTAAGATGAGGATGTAAAATACGGCAATCCTCTTTCAAATGGCCTAAAGAACTAAAATGGTCCCTCTGTAACAAGGGCCTCCTCATCATCGTCCACCAAAACACTAAAAACCATCAAATCACAAAACCTATTTCTTTTCACCTTTCCTTTTTTGCTTATTACCACTTGTATTGAGAACACCATGAACAGCAGAATGGTTCTTTTCAAACTCATGATAATCAGTTTCTTCCTCACTAGAAGTAGAGGAAAGAGAATCCTCTAAAATCAACAATTCTGTTTGAATCAAAACAAAGTTTTTTGCATACTTAGCCACATGATCTTTCATTTCAACATTAGACATAATCGAAAATAGGAATATTAACAAAAATTAGCATTGCCCTCACAGTTGTCATTGGAAAGTAAAACTGATTGATCATGAACCTGCTTATCCAACACCAAATTAATTGAAGAGGAGGCAGCATCTTGAATCACAGGATCCATAGGGGATGGGTCAGCACAACCAGGTAAGTATCGACTTGGAGAATCAAAAGAACCAAACTATTCAGCAACCATATATACAAGGCACCTTAGCCATAGCCGAACTGTACAGGGGACACTGGAATAATAGAACAAGTGGCCAATCCAACCGGACCATCACCCTCACTTAAAAAACTCGACTAACCGAAAGGATTAGGAGTAACGACCAAATCCACAATAACACCATCAGCAACATTCTCCACAATAACATTATTATTCCTAACTATAATAGTAGGCTTCGAAGTAGAAACATGATTGGGTGGAGAGGGAGAAGAGAGACATTCACCCCGATTATGCCTATTAGCTTTACAAAGATTACATAATGGGGAAAAACCTCCATTTGCACATGCTGAACATGATCCAAATTCTCGGAACCCAGCCAAACATTATCAGGATAGTTTTTCGTGATATCCAATTTAACCAGAACACGTGCCAGAGAAGGCCGCGAGCCAACAGAGGTGACGATGTCGATTTTAAGAGGGCGGTCAAATAAAGATCCCAAAGCATGAAGGATATTGGGAGCGAAAAGATGGGGCCGAAGGTTAGGGAAGGATATCCAAA
>NW_021556567.1:0-621 GCF_001605985.2 Dendrobium catenatum
CTTTAAGAAGTAGTAAGAAAGCCGTCCCAAACGAAGCATTAATCTCACTATCAAATCAATGGTGATTAATCAAAATTTTAACAGTCAAATTAATTAAAAAAAATTTTACAAAGTTTGTCAACCCGTTGATAGGGGGCCCCCAATCATGAATACAATCATTTTTTTAGCCATTTTCAAACCATTAAGATTTTATTTGGGACTATTTTTTTATTGCTTTTTGAATCAACTTTTTAGTATAAAAATTTAAATATTTGTACTAAAAAACTGTTTTAAGAAACATTAAAAAAATCGTTCCAAACAAAGTCTAAATCATGATTTAAGCAATCAAAATGTCAAAAAAACAAATTGCAAAATGTAATTTATTTTTTTCATGATGTTTCAAGATTTTTTTAACCTCCTATTTTATTAAATTTAAGCACCAATTTAATTCCTATAAATTGTCTAAAAAATTCTTGCATTGCAATGAGATCTAAATAAGACCAAATAAAAATTTTATTATCACAGTAAATTTATTATATGTACATTGTTGTTATCAGATCTCAAATTTTGAATAAATAAAAAATAAAAAGTAATCCACAAATAGCATAAAATTCATCAAATAATTATGAAATAAATCATTTA
>NW_021556568.1:0-472 GCF_001605985.2 Dendrobium catenatum
GGCCATCCGTCTGTGGGTGGTAGGCTGTACTTCTCTTGAGCACTGTTCCCTGCAATCTGAATAGCTCCTTCCAGAAATGACTGAGGAAAACCTTGTCCCTATCTGATACGATCGCCTCTGGCACCCCATGTAATCTGATCACTTCTCTGATAAAGGCTGATGCAACTGTTGCTGCGGTGTAGGGATGTCGTAGGGGAATGAAGTGGGCATACTTGCTCAGCCTGTCCACCACTACTAGGATTACTGTGAACCCTTCTGAGCGGGGCAACCCATCTATGAAATCCATGGAAATCTCCTCCCATACTCTACTAGGCAGAGCTAATGGCTGTAGTAATCCTCCTGGTGACATCGCTAGGTACTTACTCCTTTGACAGACCTCACATCTGGCTACCATCTCCTCCACATCTTTATGCATCCCCTTCCAGTACAACTCCTCTGCGAGCCTTCTGTATGTCTTCTGTACGCCTGAATG
>NW_021556569.1:0-413 GCF_001605985.2 Dendrobium catenatum
AAAACAACTGAGGCATAGGGCAATTCCTTTTGTAAAAGTATTGTGGAAACATGGAACAAAAAGAGATGCCACTTGGGAGCGAGAAGCTGAAATGAGAAGTCAATATCCTCATCTTTTTAACTAAGGTATGTTTCATTATACTTGATTAATTTCGAGGACTAAATTTTTTAAGGGAGATTGTGACAACCAGTTCTTTCAGCCGATTCAACTGAATCGGCCGGCTCACCCATTTAATACCCACGAACAGAAGAGTCGCGGAACAGAGCCGTTCGCGCGAACAAAGAAACGAGCGGACGACCGAGGGCTTCGTGGGAGAGCGAGGTAAGTTTCGTTTTCCAATTTTAGCGAATAATCTTCTTTGATGATAAGAATCGATCATTCCTTTTCTTTCTCACAGTTAAAGAAG
The DNA here is from genome assembly GCF_001605985.2 of Dendrobium catenatum. Taxonomy (NCBI): domain Eukaryota; kingdom Viridiplantae; phylum Streptophyta; class Magnoliopsida; order Asparagales; family Orchidaceae; genus Dendrobium; species Dendrobium catenatum. The sequence continues at coordinate 407 of NW_021556569.1, forward strand.
TGCTATT
>NW_021556570.1:0-283 GCF_001605985.2 Dendrobium catenatum
AATTATTAATTATATATTTTTAATAAATTTTTTAACTTTTCTTTACCCCTTCTCTACTATTCGTTGCACCTCACCTTCGCCTCCTTCGCACCATGTTCATATGCTTAGTTTTGTAGAGTTTAATTTACATAAGTGCATACATTATAAAAAGTTCTTGTGCTAGTATAATCATTTTATGTATCATCAATATGTATATTTGTCACTTGTGTTTGCAACTTTGTTGTTAAGTGGCTTAATTGACATATATTGTTTGTTGTTGGGTAAATCTACTTTGTTTGAGCTA
>NW_021556571.1:0-355 GCF_001605985.2 Dendrobium catenatum
TTGCTATCTTTCTAAAATAACATCTCTAGACAATATGGTTTATCAAGCATATCAATATAGAATCAAAGCGACATTTATTACATTCTTCGTAACAAGACCCATCAATGATCACTATTTAAATATAATTAATGACATATATCAAATATGAATGTGTAGCATGAAAATTTTATGTAATATGATCTCAAATCATGACTATTTTTAATTGATCCAATTTTATAACTCAAATGAGTTATAACAAAAATTTAATACTTTATGCTAAACTGCAATTAAAATTAAATAACTTTATATCAAAGTGTTCAATAACCAAAATAACAACATTTTAGTCTGATCAGAAAATAAGTTCATAATAATTGAA
>NW_021556572.1:0-265 GCF_001605985.2 Dendrobium catenatum
AAATCCCAGTAGATCGGCCAGAGCATCGCCCTGGATGAACTCCTGGATGATTAAAAATTGGCTTGATAATCCCGGCCGATCTCACGATCATCCCGGCCGATCAGTTCAAATCAAAGAAAAATCGTCCAGAGCATCGCCCTGGATATGAGCTGGCCGATATTTATCGTCCTGAAGTAACTTATGGTTTTTGAATGGATCGTCCTGGCCGATCCTACGATCGTCCAGGATGATATGATCGTATCAATAATCCTTAATTACTCCCTTG
>NW_021556573.1:0-1040 GCF_001605985.2 Dendrobium catenatum
CTGAGCTTAAATGGGTCCAAATCAAAGACTTAAAGGTCATTTGGAATGTTCAATCCATAATTTGGATTACCAAATAGTTTTCAAACGTAATATGCTTATAATTGAATCGAGTGGTTTGACGAGATGAATCCAATGAGCCCAAGATCGTCAAATTCTGATATCATTAAGATATTCAAATGCCTAAAAAACTAACCACGATCAAGGGATTCAACATCAGTCATCCATTCAAACTACTATCAATTTACTCTTGATCTTTCTTTTATTTACTGGTCATGTCACTATCAGAAAACTATAAATAGACCCCTTATTTCTCATGGGAGTTGACCCAAAGCAAGAAGAGAAGGAAGAGAGTTTTCTTGCCACCAGATTCCTTCTCGTCCATCGTTGGACTTTAGCCCGGCGACCAACTATTGCCGGATTTCTGCTCGGCCACCGACAAGACCCAGACTTTAGCCCGACTGCCAACTAGCGCTGGATTTCTGGCCGATCATGAACTGACTTTGAACTTCCGTCTGACCTTCAGATTTCAATCCAATTGTTGACTATTGTAAAATGATCGTCCTCAATTTCAATGACGAAGAAGACACTTGTAATTTAGTGAAACACTAGTGAAATCATTTCAACTAGGTGTGACCTTGTGATTTTTATCTTTTCTTGGGTTTCTACGAAAAAATTCTGATGTTTCTTTTTTCTTATGTTTGTGTGGTGGATATCTGTACAACGGTAAGACAAGAAATTTTAATTCTACCGCCGCAAATATTCTAGCCCGCAACACAAATAAAACCTAAATGAGTTTTGCATATGATCTATTTTATTTCTTTTTTTGGCTTCAAACTGAAGTTTTATCGCACATGTAAATCTTCAATAGATTTGTTATAATATATTTGACTGTAATCTAGCTACGTACAGTTTAAAGTATCACAATCTGTTAAAATTTTTAATGACAATCTCTGTAATAATTAATACGGATTAACTACAAACTTCAATTCTATTATAAGTAAGCTTGTTGCGTCCAGGAGTATTCACGGCGGTAGAGAAAT
>NW_021556574.1:0-300 GCF_001605985.2 Dendrobium catenatum
CGAGTGCGACCAAGCGAGCCTTATATCGGGCTACTCGACCATCAGGTTGAAATTTCTTCTTGAACGTCCATTTGCAGCCGATTATCGGTTGATTAGGCGGCGACGGTACTAGCGTCCAAGTTTTTTGTTGTTGCAATGCTTGAAATTCGGAGAGCATAGCATCACGCCAGTGAGCTTGTTTGTTGGCTTGAGCATATGAAGTTGGTGTGGGATCGGAAGAAGAGACGGCCGAGAGATCAAAGATTTTCTTGGGTTGGGTAATGCCATCTTTGAAGCGAGTCTGCATAGAATGTCTTGGAG
>NW_021556575.1:0-2973 GCF_001605985.2 Dendrobium catenatum
GGGAGCTCTTTTGCCACTGATCACCGCCGGAGTTCTTACCGACCACCGTCGGAGTTCCTCCTAACCGCAGACAGAGTTCTTGCCAATCACCGATGGAGTTCCTCCCAATCTCCGACAGACTTCTTGCCAACCATCGTCGGAGTTCCTCCCGATCACCACCGGAGTTCTTCCCAACCATTGACGGACTTCTACCAGTTTGCCGACCACCACCGAACTTTCTCCCATATGTCGACCATTGCCAGACTTTCGCTCATCTGCCGACCACTGTCGGACTTCCGCCTGTCTTCCGCGACCACCACTGGAGTTCTTCCCGAGCATCACTGGTCTTCTGCCCTTCTGCTGACCACCATTGGAATTCTTCCCGACCATAGGCAGACTTTCGCCCGTCCGCCAACCACCGTCGGAGTTCTTCCTAACCATCGATGAACTTTCTCAAGTCCGTCGACCACAGCTGGACTTCCGCCCGTCTGATGACCATCTTCGAAGTTATTCTCGACCACTTACGAAGTTCCACCTGTCCGCCGAGCACCGCCGGACTTTCATCATTCCACCGACCACCGCTGGACTTTTGCCAATCCGCTGACCACAACCGGACCTCCGTCGCTCGACGACTACAATCCTTCTGACCACCATCTCCCAACAATGGTCCTCCTAACCTCTGACTACAGTCCTTTCGACAACTGTCATCCAACTACGATCCTCCTGACCTCCGTCGCCCAACAACTATGGTCTTTCCGACCTTCGTCGCCCATCGATTACAATCTTTCTGACTTTCATCATCAGACAACGGTCCTTCCGACTTTCATTGTCATACAACGATTCTTCTGAACTCCATTGCCCGCTGACTACGGAACTTTCGACCACCATCGCCTGCAAATTACGGTCATTCTGACCACCGTCGCCCAACTACGGTCCTCCTGACCCCCATCACCGGCCGACTACAATCCTTCCAACGAAATCATCCACTACGGTCCTTCCAACCACCATTGTCCGCCGACTACAATCCCTCCGCCAACTACGGTCATTCCGACCACTGTCATTCGACTACGGTCCTTCCTACCAATATCGCCCACCGACCATGATCTTGCCGCCCAAATGAACATATCAGCACTGATTCTTCCAACTTCTTCCATATAATGCACTATATATAATGTATATTTGCTACCTTGAGCCAAGACCCTTACTCCTAAGAAAGGGCCTCATTTGTAATCAATTCCAAGCACTAGTGGATCATTCAAACTAAGCAAGACCCCGTGGTTTTTCTCATTTTTTAGGGGTTTTCACGTAAAAATTCTAGTGTCCCTTATAAAAGCTATAATCATATTATTTTATATGTTTGTGTCATGGATCTTCGTAAAAAACTAAGACGCCAAACTATATCACTCTCTATTACTGTGAATATTCCAGGACACAACAAGACATTACTAAGAATGATGGAAGGCGAGAGATCCAGCCAAATTGAAGTGTTTCTATGATTATCTATATTATTTTTAAAATAATATAATATTTTAAAAACCAAATACTATATTTGGGAATAATACTGATGAGACTTCTCACAAAATAGTTTAAATTTAAAAAAGACTTCTTCAATTACTGAGATATGAATAGTTGAGGGGATAAACTTAAATGTGATACAGAACTATAACGACAATGTTGAAGAACACTAAACACGTTTATGCATTGAATCCTCCCAAGCTCATGAACAATTAAAAAAAAAAAAAAAAAAAAAATTTTTTAAAAATTTTTAAAAAAAATTTTTAGAAAAAAATAAAATTTTTTAAAAAAAAAAAAAACTTTCTTACAACTTCTTAAAATAAATTTTTAGTACAAAATTAACATTTTTTATTTTAAATCTACTTTAAGAAATAGTAAGAAATACATCCCAAACGAAGCTAAGTTTCATTTAAGACGATTTTCTTACTGTTTCTTAATGTAGTTTTTTGGTACAAAATTTTTAATTTTTATCAGAAATTTGATTTAAGCAGCAGTAAAAAAATTGTCCCAAATGAAATTTTAGTCTATTGGTTAGAAGCTTAGACTATCAACTAAGAGATTTTGAGTTCGAATGTTGTGTATGTAATATAGGTATGAATCTATTTTAATTAGACTAAGGCTTCGTTTGGGACGGCTTTTTTATTGCTTTCTAAAACAGAATTTTAGTACAAAAATTTTTGTATTAAAACTCCGTTTTAGAAAGCAATAAAAAAATCGTCCCAAACGAAACCTAAGATGTCAAACAATATATACATATATCTGCCAATTTTGTTTTCTTACACCTTGTTGATAAGAGATACCATGCTGGATAAGGGATTTCAGCGTCACGTGAAGTGCACAACTTCCCACTTCAGACAGCTCAGCTCAGTTCAGCTCCATCCTCTTGTTTTCCCTTTACTGTCACAGCAGACCAAGAAGAAACAAAAATTGTGGTCGTATACTCAATTGGCCCTCCTGTCCTGCTTTGCCAACGCTTCGACCCCCTCACCTTCTTTGCATCCAATTTTCATTTTAAGGATAAAAAATTATTCCACAAATTAGTTTTGGTCAAGTCCAACCCATTTTTCTTGAACCTACATCAAATTTTAGTGATTTTATTCTCCCTCGTCCTCTTAGAGTGGAAAAATTATTCTATGCGGAATCTAGACCCCAATAAATATGCGCCATCTCTAATACTGATATTAGTACGAAGCGGTACTGTGGCTCAATACCGCTCGTTAGCTAAGTATAAATCGGACATTCCGCACAAAATAATGTCTCCTTATGAGCTATTTTTTTGTGCGGACACCAGACGGTTCTCCCATCCAATTAAATACAAGGTACCCAACGATACCGAGGGGTACCGAGCAACGTGATGACATACGTATTTTATTAATCCCGGGACAACCTCCGAACTCCGCACAAAATAATAAATGGAGTGGAGCATAATCCGGCGGTTAGAAGTCTGCAGGAACTTTTTTTTTTTTTTGGGACATTTAG
>NW_021556576.1:0-288 GCF_001605985.2 Dendrobium catenatum
AGAGAGAGAGAGAGAGAGAGAGAGCAAGAAGATGCAAGGGAGAGAGCAAGAGAGTGCAAGAAGGAGCAAGGGAGAGAGCAAGAGAGTGCTAGAGAGAGATATAGAAAGAGAGAGGGAGAGAGCAAGAAAGAGCAAGGGAGAGAGCAAGAGAAAGAGAGCAAGAGATAGAGAGAGAGTAACAGAGAGAGCAAGAGAGAGAGATGGAGAGAGAGATAGAGAGAGAGCAAGAGAGACAGAGAGCAAAAATGAGCAAGGGAGAGAGGGAGAGAGAGTGAGAGGGAGAGAGAG
>NW_021556577.1:0-215 GCF_001605985.2 Dendrobium catenatum
TCAAGTAAGCAAATTATTTACTTATGAACTTTTATAACCATATTTTGATCTTTCATATGCTCTTACAAATTTTTGTTACATCTTATAAACTTCATTTATATATATATATATATAGGTTGGAACTAAAGTTGCAGTCAAAAGTATTCTTGATTCTACTCAAACTGTGGCAATTGGATACATTCAAAGTATGGATCCTGCACATAGGGTTGGTAACT
>NW_021556578.1:0-246 GCF_001605985.2 Dendrobium catenatum
CAAATAGCAACTTTCCTAACAATCTCTCCCTTTTTGAAGATGGCAAAATAATTATTGTTTTTATAATTTGAAATTCTAAGAATCTCCTAAACTCCCCCTGAATTAATTAACATATGAAAATAAGGAGGCATTAAAATTATTTTTGTTTTCAAAAATTTTAGAATTACAAAACAAAACAAAACAAACACACATAAACAAAATAAACACATATACACTAAACAAAACAAACACACAACGATACGAATA
>NW_021556579.1:0-244 GCF_001605985.2 Dendrobium catenatum
TCCAATCAAAATCCTCAGAATCCACATCAACACATCAAACAGAAATCCATACAAAAATTAGAATACAGAACTGACAGAGCAGAACGGAACGAATCAATCAGAACAGAACAAACAGAACAATTGATAGAACTGAATCATATATCAAATTAGAACAGATAGAATCGTACGAAAATCAGAATCAAATCATATCAGAACAGAACAGAATCATGTCAGAATCGTATCAGAATCATAATTATACAGATCA
>NW_021556580.1:0-1379 GCF_001605985.2 Dendrobium catenatum
AGAGAGATAAGTGAGAGGATCTCTCACACGATAGCTTGTTTGCTTAGATCGAGTTTAACCTATCTAAATAATGATGCAGGCATATTTGTCCGTAAGAGGTATGATGACGAGGGCGCATAACAATAATAGGCAGTTCAATTAATTCTACATCAAAATAAATGAACACAATAACCCATGTCGTCAATGCTCTTTTTTCTCTAAGGACAGGTTTGAGCGGTGACCGTGAAGCTCATTTCTTTTAAGATATAGCTATAGGCTATTTCACAAGAAAGGTTGTGAGTATGTAATGTCCTTTGACGAGTTTTTAGGATCAAGGAAAGTGAGTAATCAAGAGAATATTATAAATGAAACAATTTGTACAAAAGAGAGAAAGAGAGACAGGACTCCTAGAGTTCTAATGAAGATCAAATTAGGCACTTGAAGCATAGTTACGACTATGTGATAATAATGAAAGGATCATATGTTCTTTGAATTTTGCATGCTTACATTCAAAATAAGCATCTTGATGAAAGGAATCTAATGATCCCAAGTTAACTTAATTTTGAGATCATTAAAGCACTTAAATGCCGAGGGATTTCCTATTAAAAGAACCAACGCGAGCCATATGATTTAGTGCTATTAATGCACATTATATTAAAAACCGAAATCTAATTTGTAAGCCTTTATCAAGTGTATGCTTCAATCCTTTTAGTTGGGCAATCATGATACCAACAAACCCATCAAACTAACTTAAAATAAATGGTTCATCTTGCTTATTAGGTGATTTTATAAGTTTATACTTGTTGTCCTTATTTTCTGCAGGGTGAGGTCTTAATATTCATCATTGTTCATAATTCAATATTTGATTTAAAATTTCACATTGAGTAATTTGGAAATTAAAATTGTACGCCCCAGCCTTCTCGGCAACTCCTAAATAGAATGGTTAACTCAAACTTCAAATGAAGTTAATTCTAAACATCTAATATAAGACATGCAATAAACATTCATAGGGATTTAATCACCATCCTATTTAATTAGGTTGACTTAAATTCATCACGCTCATTAAAAATTAAACCTCATTCAAGCCTTCCCAAGGGTTTTAGCTCCAACCTATAGTTAGGCACCTTACCTATAGGACAAAGTTCTAAGACCCACTTTTAGCCTTTCGTTACACTTGATAATTTCCACCTTCTTATAGATGTGGGCCCCAACCTAATTGTCTAGAGAAACTCCTATGCTAGTTAACCTATTAAATCAATTAACTCGTTTTAGACATGCTTCTTGAAGTGAAATAGAAGTTCATTAATAATTGATGATCATGTCAAATCTTTGACCTTGTTGATTGTGTAGAATACCTGTAAATCATAACTAATTGTGTTAGATGCCTTTAAATCATTCAT
>NW_021556581.1:0-317 GCF_001605985.2 Dendrobium catenatum
TTTAAAACGGGTTGATTTCTTCAACCCGAACCCGACCTATTTCAGGTTTAGGTTGACCCGAACCCGGATTTTTCCAGGTCGGGTTCGGGTCGTGTTTCGTGTCGTGTCAAAAATTGACACCCTTATTTAGTTATGCTTCACTGAAAGGTTTGGGATGTGTGCTGCATCAGCATGGTCAGGTAATTGCTTATGCCTCGAGACAGTTAAAACCACATAAGAAGAATTAATCGATACATGATTTGGAATTAGCTGCAGTTGTTTTTGCTTTGAAGATTTGACATCACTATTTGTATGGTGTCAGATGTGAGATCTTCACG
>NW_021556582.1:0-283 GCF_001605985.2 Dendrobium catenatum
CCTCCTAGGAGCCTTACTCAACTAAGGTCTCTTCAAGATAGACTAGCGTATATAAGAAGATTCATTTCAAATCTTTTCGGAAAATGTCAACCATTCTCAGTCCTCGCTAAAAAGGACGCCAAATTCATTTGGGACGAGAAATGTCAATGTGCTTTTGAAAACATCAAACAATACCTGACAAATCCACCAGTCTTGGCAGCCCCTATTCCGGGGAGAACTCAAATACTTTACACTACGGCCCTTGACGAGTCTCTCGGGGCCCTCCTTACTCAAGTCAATGACA
>NW_021556583.1:0-216 GCF_001605985.2 Dendrobium catenatum
ATAATTCAACACTATGATAGGAGTCATATTAGGAATATATAGGTCCCCCTCCAGACCAACATCATTCCACGCAACAGGTTCAGCAAGCACAACACACACAGGGGGTATACTAATAACAGAATTAATATCCATAGAAACAGACAACATAGCTAAATTATCAACATTGGCAACAACAGTCGCAGAACCGTCAAGAAAACCAACCCCCAGAGAAATATG
>NW_021556584.1:0-232 GCF_001605985.2 Dendrobium catenatum
TGCCGCCTGACCTGACCAACGCCGAACCGACTCCGTCTATCCAGATCCGAAGCCACTAGTCTTCAGTACACCGTCGAACAAGTCTTCAACAAAGCTTCCCGCAACCCCAACCGCCGATCAGCTTCCCGCAGCCCCAACAGCTGCCGATCTGGGGTTGCCGACTACAGCCAGTACCAGGCCGTGAGAGACATCTCTGGCGCCCCCAAACCCATTTTCACCTTTAGTTCTGCCC
>NW_021556585.1:0-246 GCF_001605985.2 Dendrobium catenatum
GCGCCTTGGATTCTCATCGGACGATCCACTCTTCCTCCACCATTGGTTACCACTCCATCAACGAAGGTCTTCGGCGCCATCTTCCTAGTGGTAATCTCCTTCCTCGTATGGTTCGTCTTTCTCCGCTAAAGCCTAGGAGTTGTTGAATGAGAAGGTACTCAAGGTGAACTTCTCATTATTAAGTGGTGGATTATATTATGTGCATGTAACATTTACTATTGTCTTTGAATTTTGATTGGATTGTTT
>NW_021556586.1:0-290 GCF_001605985.2 Dendrobium catenatum
TGAAGTGGGATTTCCTTTATAATGTTCTTAAGTTGATAGGTTTTAATGATTTCTTTCTGTTGCTTATTAAGAACAGTATTGAACATTGTTTTTTTTCTGTTATTATAAATGGTAATACTCATGGTTTTTTCTCTTCTAAGCATGGGTTGAGACAAGGAGATCCCTTATCCCCTTCCCTCTTTATTTTTGCTATGGAATATCTATCTAGATGTATTGAAAATCTCTATACTAGGATGCCTATGCTTAACTTTCGTACTATTGGTGGCATTCCTATAACCCATCTTAGCTTT
>NW_021556587.1:0-1058 GCF_001605985.2 Dendrobium catenatum
AAGTTGCCTTAGAAATAGTAAAAATTGCCCCAAATGAAACTTAAAATATTCATAAAAGATTTGAGCTCAAATTCTACTTGTTTTGATTTTAATGGTTCTAACTTTTTTCTTAGGGATTGATTGGTTGGTTAAAAAAGGAATGTAATGTGAATTGAATACTTTGATTTATTTAAATTAATGTAAGGTAAATTAATGTGAATAAATATTTTTGTTTTATTTAACATAATAATAGTGTAAAGTTCAAAAATAATGTCATATGACGTCTTGTGGTTGGTGGTTATAGAGGGTGGTGGTGTTGGCCGATGGCGACAGCTATAGTGACTAACGGTGGTAGGTGGTGACGGCTATCAATGGTGGCTGCCAGTAGTGATGGCCAACGGCCAACGAGAGTATCGGTGGTGGGCAGTAGTCAAACATATTTGCTTCTGGTGCAATCAATCTCACTTAAAATTAATCGAGTTTGATTTATCATAAAAATAAATTTATCATAAAAATAAATTAAAATTATATTTCAACTAAACATCAATATTTTTTAAATCCCATTTAAAATACTTTATATCACTTTATATTCCAACTAAACAGCCACTTAAGCAAAACAAATATTTGAACAACAAAATGAAATTAATTTAATATATAATCATTCTGAAAATATTGCACCTCTTAGAAACCTATGATTTGAATGACAGCGCTTAAAATTCTTCGCTAATTTTTTATATATTTGAACCTATTTGCTAATGTCACAATGGCGTGGCGGGTTGGAGGGGCTTTTAAGTTTTCGATGGCTGCAACAATCAGCTAAAACCCCATTCACATTAAATAGATAATAAATATATGAAAGAAATCTAGCTTTCTGCATCATAATACTTAGAAAGCTCAGGCATCCATGCCCGAGAAACACTGCGAACATAAATTTGATTAGTTTGGATCAACTCAGTAAATATTATGCACTCAGGCTTTGCTCTAAATAGCACTGAAGAAGGGTGGATCTGCACGTTCTGACCATTTGCCTTAACCCTGCCAAAAAGTACATGCGCATGAATAAGCAGATATTTTAAACT